>NC_134690.1:192840995-192988495 GCF_050947455.1 Rhinoderma darwinii | reverse complement strand
TAAACAAACAGAAAGAGCAGCAGTGACGATGGAGATCAAACAGAAACTGGTTAGAAGTTTAATAGGGGGTATTAGGGAAGGCAAATCAACACTTTAGAAAAAATAAATAAATTCCTGGACCCCTTTAAGGTTTAAAATAGGCTAGTCATTAAGGGGTTAAGTCACATGGTGAACATCGTACAAAACAAATCTAAAAAACAATGGCAGGATTGTTTTTTCGCCAAAAAATAATAAGTTAATAAATGAGTCCCATTGTCCACAAAATGGTACCCATGGAAACTACATCTTGCCCGGAAAAAACCAAGCCCACATATGGCTACATTGATGTAAAAATAATTTAAAAAAGATATGGCTCCTAGAATGCTCCACAAATACAGATTTAGTATCGCCGTAATCGTACATAACCTGTAGAATAAAGGTAATATGTTATTTATGCCGCAGAGTGAAAGGCCTCATTTACACGAGCGTGTGCGTTTCGCGCACGCAAAAAAACGCGTGTTTTGTGTGCGCAAAAGGCACTTAACAGCTCCGTGTGTCATCAGCGTATGATGCGCGGCTGCGTGTTTTTTGCGCTGCCACCATCATTATGACATTCCGTTTGGATGTTTGTAAACAGAAAAGCACGTGGTGCTTTTCTGTTTACATTCAGAGTTTGACAGCTGTTGCGCGAATCACGCTGTTCGCACGGAAGTGCTTCCGTATGACATGCGTGGTTTTCACGCACCCATTAACTTGAATGGGTGCATGACGAACAACGCACGAATATAGGACATGTCGTGAGTTTTACGCAACGCACTCGCGCTGCGCAAAATCACGGACTGTCTGCACTGCCCCATAGACTTATATAGGTGCGTACGAAACGCGTGAAAAGCACGCGTGACGCACGCACGAAAATCACGCTCGTGTAACTGAGGCCTTAAGATGCAGAAAGCAACAGTGATTTTTTTCTATTCCCCTCCAAAAAAAAGTTACAAAAAAAGTAAATCAATAAATGATATATAACTTAAAGTGTAGCTAAACGTTTAACAAACTTCTGATATGTCATAGTGACATGTTAGAAGATTTGATTGGTGGGGTTCCGAGCACAGACACCCCCACCAATGACTAAAACGAAGCAGCTGAAGCGCCCGTGTGAGTGCTCAGCCGCATTGTGTCTGTTCGGCTGTACTGGTTTAATAGAAAGTCTATGAGCCCATACTCCAATAAAATCGACTTTCCGGAAAAAATGTCTGGGATTAGATAAAAGGGACCGCTTTTTCCCCCCATAAACACTGCTACTCTTGTCCATGGGTGGTGTCTGGTATTGCAGCTCAGCCCCATTCACTTAAATGGAGCTGAACTGCAATACCTGGTACAACCTATGGACAAGAGTGGCACTTTTTTTTTCTCTAATCCCAGACAACCGCTTTACCCCTTGGGCGACATCCAACGTACAGTTACTTTGCGCTTGACAAGGATTTCATGCAATACAAGGTACAGTTCTGTTTGAGAGTTAAAGAAAAGAAGGCTGTACCTGACAGCAGGCTATCTTTACGCAATCGCCCAGGCGGCCACTGCATGCTCCCTGCACCAGGCCAATCTCGGCTTTTTCTGACCAATACCATTTACTGTGCCACAGGGCATTGAGATGGTAGTGATTGCTGCTGTCTAGGACAGCACCAATCACAATCATGTATTCATGTGGAGGTGGCATCATCTCCCAGATTGCTACGATTGGTCAATCTGTAAAAAACTGGCCAATCCTAGGCATAGCGTCCGTTATAAAATAACAGTACCCAATCTGTCCTCCTCATTCCAGTTAGGAATGGCAAACAGAGCGTGTGCAAACCTGATATGGGTCGTACTAATACTTGCTGAGGCCTTCTCTGTGCTGGCGATTGTCGTGGATCCTCATCCTGCGGTGTGATATTTGACTGATATATAACTGAGGAGATGGAAGTTCAGCTATATAAACAGATGGAGCAGGCTGCACAGGCGGGTACTGTAGTGATAATGGGAGATTTTAATTTCCGGGATATTAATTGGTGTCATGGTTCAGCTTCAACTGCAAAGGGGAGACATTTCCTCAACCTGTTGCAGGAAAATTTTATGGGCCAGTTTGTGCAAGACCCGACTAGAGGTGAAGCTCTGTTGGATCTGGTCATTTCTAATAATGCAGATCTTGTTGGGAATGTCAATGTTCGTGAAAACCTCGGTAACAGTGATCATAATATAGTTACATTTTACCTATACTGTAAAAAACAAACGCAGGCTGGGAGGGCAAAAACATTTAATTTTAAGAAAGCCAATTTCCCCAGGATGAGGGCTGCAATTCAGGATATGGACTGGGAAGAACTAATGTCAAATAATGGAACAAATGATAAATGGGAGATTTTCAAATCTACTTTGAGTTATTATAGTGCAAAATTTATTCCTATAGGTAACAAGTATAAACGACTCAAATTAAACCCCACATGGCTTACACCTTCTGTGAAAGGGGCAATACACGACAAAAAAAGGGCATTTAAAAAATACAAATCTGAGGGTACAGCTGTAGCCTTTGTAAAATATAAAGAGCTTAATAAAATCTGTAAAAATGTAATAAAATTAGCAAAAATACAAAATGAAAGGCAGGTGGCCAAGGATAGTAAAACAAATCCTAAAAAATTCTTCAAGCATATAAATGCAAAAAAGCCCAGGTCTGAACATGTAGGACCCTTAGGCCTCATGCACACGACCGTGGTGTTATTCTGGTCCGCAAATTCCAGGACCGTGTTCCGTGGAATGTCATCCGCAGTTCATCCGTATGTAGTCCGCAGTTCATCCGTATGTAATCCGCAAAAATGCGGATGAAAAAAAAAAAAAAAAAAAAAGGACTTTTAAACAGGATGCCAAAAGCTTGGTCAAACCCCCTTTAGAAGGTCACATGATCGCTCTGGAGCCATTTCCTGCTGCATTTTCCCTGATCTTTGCTTTGTGCGAGTTCAGTGAGATTGCGCTGCTGATATAGCTGTGGTTTTTGTCAGTTTTACTCACTGCGAACATGTCTTCTGATGATGTGGATGATGTACTCCTGCACTGGCTCCTCTCCAGGCGATTTGGACAGCAACCACCAATGCTGGACGAAGAACCGAGGAGGAGGAGGAGATATTGGGTTCACCCCAT
Organism: Rhinoderma darwinii; assembly: GCF_050947455.1. Lineage (NCBI taxonomy): Eukaryota > Metazoa > Chordata > Amphibia > Anura > Rhinodermatidae > Rhinoderma > Rhinoderma darwinii. The sequence goes on along the minus strand of NC_134690.1, from coordinate 192,985,351 downwards.
TATCTCACAACGGCTTAGGAAGGGGCATTTTAACATGCTGTACTCAGACCTGCGGCAGCACCCGGACAAGTTCCTCAGCTACTGCCGTATGTCCGTGCAAACTTTTGACTGTCTGCTGGCGGACCTTCGTCCTGGACTGATCTTCCAGGACACCACCATGAGACGTTGCATTTCTCCAGAGGAACGCCTGATGGTCACTCTGAGGTAAGAAAACCTAAATCCCCTTCTACGACATGTCTCTACCCTGCAAACAATATTAGTATACTTGTCCCCTGTTCATATTGCCGCCTTGCCACCGTGTTGCAGATATTTTTCCTGTCTGTGCATATTTTGATATATATGTTTTTTTTTTTTTTTACAGATTTCTTGCTACCGGCAACTCCTTTGCCTCGCTACATTTCCAGTTTCTGCTGGGGTGCTCCACTATTTCGAAGATTGTCAAGCTTACCTGCGAAGTCATCTGGCAGCAACTTCGAGCAGCAGTTATGCCAAAGCCCAAGCCAGAGGACTGGATTCGGATTGCCGATGGCTTCTTCCAATCAGCACAGTTTCCCAACTGTGTTGGTGCGCTGGATGGTAAGCACATCCGCGTAAAAAAGCCTGCTCACTCAGGGTCTCAGTATTTCAATTATAAGCAGTTTTTCTCGGTGGTGCTGTTGGCCTTGGCTGACAGTGACTATCGGTTTATAATTGTCGATATTGGGGCCTATGGAAGCTCTGCGGATGCTGGCATCTTCAGGGCTTCCAGAATGGGTGAACGGCTAGCATCTAACCAGCTCGACCTTCCGGAACCTAGACAGCTTCCAGGATCTACAGGACCACCAGCACCCTTTGTCATTGTGGGTGATGAAGGTTTCGGACTGTCCCCTCACCTGATGCGTCCATTCCCTAGGCGTGGCTTAGATGAACAGAGGCGCATTTTTAACTACCGCCTTACACGTGCAAGACGGTATGTGGAGTGCGCCTTCGGAATTCTAAGCAGCAAGTGGCGTGTGTTCCAGAGCTCCATTCAGATGAATCCTGAAAATGTGACAAAGGTTATACAAGCGTGTGTTGTCCTCCACAATTTTCTGAGGATTCATGAGTCGGCAGTGGACGCAGAGCTGAACCATTTCTCTACTAATTACATCCCTTTGGACTACACACCACATAGAAGACCTGGAGTGTCTGGACTGGCAGTCCGTAATTTGTATACAGACTATTTTGTATCACCTGAGGGAGCAGTTCCTTGGCAAAGGGATGTGCTTCGTCTGCCAAATTAAAATTTGAGAGGGACTGTTGTATTTCCGGTTTATGTTACAAATGTTAGTAGTTAAAGTTGCAGTAGTAGAGTAGGGACTCGCAAGAGAATGAGGACCCTTGACGCGGGTTGCGAGCTAATGTATTTCTGTTTTTTTTTTTTTAATTCTTTATTAATTAAAAAAAAAAAAAAAGCGATTATTTGCATTTGGCAGAAATGCAGACCAATACCTCATTATGTTTTGCAATAATAATAAAGACAAACACATAATTAACTATAAACTTATTTTATTTCTTGCATAAAATAGTGTCAACAAACATAAACAAAACTATGTTATATAAGTAAATTATAAATTGTAGAAGGATTGCGAAGGTGCAGGTTCATGATGTGGTCGTGGAACTGACTCCCCCTGCTGCATGTGCCCATACTGTTGCTGAGAAGGTCCTGGCATGCCATAAACTGAACGATCGTCACTGAATAGCGGCATTGAGTCTACATATGACGGATGCTGGATGCCTTGCGCGGTTGCTGCAGGTGCTGGAGGGACAGAGTTGAAGGTGCTTGCATCACACCCCCGTCTATGAAACTCGATGGCCTGATGCATTGCACGTGGGTCAGGATGTGTCGCAAATATTTCCACGACTTCCATTAGTGCTGTTTGGCACCTTATCTGTCTGGAAATTGGCACTCTTTTAAGAATATTAGAGAGAGCGCGACAGAAGGTGCCCTCTTCAGTTTCAGTAGCTCTTTTCTCTAAGTGCTCTAATACACGCAAGTCGACTTCCTGCCTTGGCTCTGTACGTGTTGGACCTTTGGCAGAACGTCGACGTTTACCTCGGGGGATAATTTCTTCGTCCGCGGCACAGACTGGATTATCCACTGTTGTTGGTTCCGCTGTCACAGGAGTGGAAGTGGACCTAGCAGTCCCCAAAGCTACGTCAGGCTCTTCAATTTGAGTCTCATCAGAGTCTTCTTCTTCCTCCAGATTATCCTTGGTTCTGTTTGAAAATGAAAACATAATGTTAGGGAATTTTTGTAGTAATTTAACGTCATGTCTACAGCTGGGCAAATACACTATGTATGCATCACTACATGCAGAGCCCTAACTAGGAAAGACAGGGCCGCATAGCAAACTTTTGACTGGGGCCATCCCTCCACTGGGTGTAACCCCCCCCCCTTGTAGATAGTGCCTTTTTTGCTGCCCCCACCCCTGTAGATAACGCCATACAGCCCCACACTGTACACTGTATGGCATTATCTACCGGGGTACTATATGGCGTTATCTATAGGGGGACTGTACGGCGTTATCTAGTGAGGGGGCTGTATGCCGCTAACGCCATACAGGCCCCCCTCCCCGCCCCCCGGACAAATGCCACCTATAGTGTGTCCTACAAATACATGCCTTATCGCTGGCAGCGATAGGGTGAAGGGGGGACTGAAAGTCCCCTTAAGTTCTGTCGTCTGCACATCCCCCAAAAATTGAAAGGAGCGCTGGTTATGTATGCGCACAAGCACGACTTTGGCTCCATTCATTTTGACGGAGCTGGCGAAAGTACGAGGTTTGGGATGGAGAAGTTCAGGGTACTTTCTGTCCCCCGTTCTCCCTGTCAATGCCAGCGATCACACATGTATCCCCGATTCAGTGGTTAGGGGATACATGTCTGTTGTTTAATGTCAGAGCGGGGAGATACCTCCCTGCTCAGCCGTAGTGTTCAGTTGCGTCCCGCTGTAGCCGTCATAGCGGCTGCTAGCGGAGCCTCCGGACATGGTGGAGTCCCCTCATGCCGCGGTCCCCGTAGCAGTCGCTACGGCTGCTACAGCGGTACTTACACAACTGGCTACATGGGCAGACTACAATGGTCAAAGTATATAAGCAATACTTACGGGCCAACCTGCATTACATCAAGAAGAAACGAAAGTTGTTTGGTGTACATGTATGGCTTTTTTTTCAGACGTCCGTCTCCGCTCTTCCCCTTGTCATTTATCTCACGCTTTAATTGGTCTCGGCACGTGTTCCAGCGTGTTTTGACGTTTTCGACTATGATATAAAATAAACCAATCACAGATCAACATTTTAGAAGAGTACATTACTAGATATTAGGAAATGTGGTTTATTATATGAAAATGATGCCGCAAACAAATCTGCACCTACATTTGCATATTTGACAGGTAATTCCGACGTTGCAGAAACTACAGCAGACTTGCCACGTTTTCCATGTGCCCACACGACAGCGTCCGTAACGGCTGAAATGACGTTGCTGGTTTCAGGAGAAAACATCACCCGTAATTTCAGACGTAAAGGCATGTGCTGGCGCTTTAACGCAGCGTCCTTTACGGACGTAATTGATTTTCATAGGAGCCCATGAATAACGGCTCCAATTATGGCACAAGAAGTGACAGGTCACTTCTTTGACGCGGGCGTCTATTGACGCGTAAATATACACGCCGCTTGAACACACAAACGTCAGCCCATTGCTTTCACTGGGCAGATGTTTGTCAACGCTATTGCGGCGTATTTAGCGTGCGTAATAGAGGTCAAACACCCCCGAATTACGTCCGTAATTAGTGTGTGGGAACATACCCTCATAGTGACATGTCACGTTTTGATCGGTGCTGTTCAGAGCCATGAGACCCCCACAATCTCACGTGCACTTCTGCAGCTTCATTTCAGCGATTGGTGGGTGTTTCAGTGATCCAACCGCCACCAATCAAAACGTCAGGCATGTCATTATGACATGACAGGAGTACTCAGAAACCGCATCAAGGTGTGAAACTTACCCATGCGCTTCTTTTGCACTTTAGTTGCCTTCTCCCACTCAGGATGCACCTCACTGCAGACCTCCTGCCAGGCAAGATCTTTCATATTCCTGTCTGCATATTCTTCCACCCGCTTATTCCACAGACAGGGCTTGTGCTGGACCAGGATGATTAGTTTCTCAACGTTTATTGAAGCCATGCTGCTCTCTGCTGCTCTCTGCTGCTCTCATGCACTGTCTCCAGACTTCACGACGACAGAAGTCATTCCCGGTCGTCGCCTAGCAACACTTCCGCAAATCCGCAAACTGCGGATGACACACGGCGGTGTATCCGCAATTTCCACGGGCCCATTGACTTCTATTGGCATGTCCGCACCGCATTTGCGGCCCATAATAGGACATGTCCGGAGTTTCTGCGGCACGGATGTGCGGACATGCGGAGACCCGTGAAAACACGGATAGTGTGTATGGGCCCATAGAAATGAATGGGTCCGCAATTCTCCCGTGGATTTGCGGGGGAATTGCGGACGCAAAAACACGGTCGTGTGCATGAGGCCTTAGATAGTGACAATAAATAGTATTATAAGTGACAGCCAGCACGGTTTTACTAAGGACAGAAGTTGTCAAACTAACCTAATCTGTTTTTATGAAGAGGTGAGCAGAAGTCTAGACAGAGGGGCCGCTGTGGATTTAGTGTTTTTGGACTTTGCAAAGGCATTTGACACTGTCCCCCATAGACGCCTAATGGGTAAATTAAGGACTATAGGTTTAGAAAATATAGTTTGTAATTGGATTGAGAATTGGCTCAAGGACCGTATCCAGAGAGTTGTGGTCAATGATTCCTACTCTGAATGGTCCCCGGTAATAAGTGGTGTACCCCAGGGTTCAGTGCTGGGACCACTATTATTCAACTTATTTATTAATGATATAGAAGATGGGATTAATAGCACTATTTCTATTTTTGCAGATGACACCAAGCTATGTAATATAGTTCAGTCTATGGAAGATGTTCATGAATTGCAGGCAGATTTAAACAAACTAAGTGTTTGGGCGTCCACTTGGCAGATGAAGTTTAATGTAGATAAATGTAAAGTTATGCATCTGGGTACCAACAACCTGCATGCATCATATGTCCTAGGGGGAGCTACACTGGCGGATTCACTTGTTGAGAAGGATCTGGGTGTTCTTGTAAATCATGAACTCAATAACAGCATGCAGTGTCAATCAGCTGCTTCAAAGGCCAGCAGGATATTGTCGTGTATTAAAAGAGGCATGGACTCACGGGACAGGGATGTAATATTGCCACTTTACAAAGCATTAGTGAGGCCTCATCTAGAATATGCAGTTCAGTTCTGGGCTCCAGTTCATAGAAAGGATGCCCTGGAGTTGGAAAAAATACAAAGAAGAGCAACGAAGCTAATTAGGGGCATGGAGAATTTAAGTTATGAGGAAAGATTGAAAGAATTAAACCTATTTAGCCTTGAAAAAAGACGACTAAGGGGGGACATGATTAACTTATATAAATATATTAATGGCACATACAAAAAATATGGTGAAATCCTGTTCCTTGTAAAACCCCCTCAAAAAACAAGGGGGCACTCCCTCCGTCTGGAGAAAAAAAGGTTCAAGCTGCAGAGGCGACAAGGCTTCTTTACCGTGAGAACTGTGAATCTATGGAATAGCCTACCGCAGGAGCTGGTCACAGCAGGGACAGTAGATGGCTTTAAAAAAGGGTTAGATAATTTCCTAGAACAAAAAAATATTAGCTCCTATGTGTAGAAATTTTTCCTTCCCTTTTCCCGTCCCTTGGTTGAACTTGATGGACATGTGTCTTTTTTCAGCCGTACTAACTATGTAACTAACTATGTAACTGTGTGCGATATTTTTTTGTAGCAGCACCTGTTTTCTGTCCCTAAATTTCCCTGACCTAGTCCATGGGTACTAATATATAACGCTACAAGTTTAGCATCAGTTAGTGACGAACGTTCAGTTTGGTTTTAGTTTGAATTTAGTCTATTATTTTTTTTTATACTACAGTTTTGTCCCCTAATATATAATATATAGCATTAGAGATAATTTGTTAGTGTTAGTCAGAACGTTTTATTTTTTTTACAGCTTTAAATTATTTATATTGAAGTTTGTTCAGTAAAGTTTTTTATACAAATTTTTTTTATCCTACTAAATTTTTATCTTATTCTAAAGTTTTATCCTCTACTTCTTCTCTATTCCTTCTCTATTCCTTTTCCTCTATGTTTCCTTTCTTTTGTTACACACAAATTTTACATACTTGTGTAAAAGCATATCACACGCAACCTCCTGTGTAAAAATAAATAGAAAATACCCGTGTTCAAGCACTACACCCCCTTAATAAACATGTCCCAATGATCTCAAAGGGTCTATTCAGCAGAGGAGGCGTACACCCTATTCGCCTCTGACACGGACGCTGCCTGCGAGGAAGAAGAGGAATATGCCCCATTCCTCTTGTCGTCATCCTCATCCTCATCATCCAGTGATAAGGCACCCCTGCAAAGGCAGTTCAATTAATTTTGAGACTACAGGTCTCACAGAAATAGATTTTTAAAGTTTTTTTTTCTGAGGGCTTTGTGAATTTAATGGTGACCTAGACTAAATTATACACACAGCAATTAATGGCTTAGAACCCCATGTCATCATATGCTGGATCCCTTAGGTAGACCCCCTTAATGCATTAGTAAAGGGCTTTTCGCTGTTATAGCACCTTAAAATAAATGACATAGAACCTTAAAATAAATCCAGCAAAATCTGTGTGCCATAGAGCGCTCCTTCCCTTCTGAGCCCTGCTGTGTGCCCAAACAGCAGTTTATGACTACATATGGGGTGATTGCTGTATTTGGAATAAATTGCTGTACAAATATTGGGGTGCCATTTCTCCTTTATCTCTTATGAAAATCGAAAAAAATTCTACATTTTAACGGCCTAACTCTTAAACTCATCAAAAACCTATGGGGTAAAAATGCTCACTATACCCCAGATAAATTCCTTGAGGGGTGTAATTTTCAAAATGGGGTCACTTATTTTTTATTTTTACTGTTTTGATCCCTCAGGGGCTTGAGAAATGCAATATGGTGTCCGCAAACCATTCCAGAAAAATTTCAGCTTCAAAAGCCAAACGGCGCGACTTTTCTTCTGAGCGCTGACATGCGTTCGAACAGCAGTTAATGACCACATATGGGGTATTTCCATACTCGGGTGAAATTACTTTACAGATGTCGGGGCCCTTTTTCTTCTTTAGTTATTGTAGAAATCAATTGAATTCTACATTTTATTGGAAACAAAAATGCATTTTCATTTTCACGGCTCAATTCTAATAAATTCTATAAAACACCTGTGGGGTCAAAAAGCTTATGACACCCTAGATGAATTAGTTGAGCAGTATAGAATCAAAAATGGGCGGTGTTTCTTATGTTTTGGCATCTCAAGGCCTCTGCAAACTTATAGTGGTGCCTGGAAAACATCCTAATAAAACGGAGGCCCCAACATCCACGAGGTGCTAAAGGTTTAAAGAGGCTCTGTCACCAGATTTTCAAACCCCTATCTCCTATTGCAGCTGATCGGCGCTGCAATGTAGATAACAGTAACGTTTTTTTTTTCTTTTTAAAACGAGCATTTTTGGCCAAGCTATGACCATTTTTATATTTATGCAAATGAGCCTTTAAGTACAACTGGGCGTGTTTAAAGTAATGTCCAAGAGGGCGTGTATTGTGTGTGTACATCTGGGCGTTTTTACTTGTTTTACTAGCTGGGCGTTGTGAATGGAAGTGTATGATGCTGACGAATCAGCATCATCCACTTCTCTTCATTACCACCCAGCTTCTGGCAGTGCACAGACACAAAGCGTGTGTAATGATGGGGGTAGGGAAACAGACAAGTGAGCCCTAATCTACCCGCCTCTCAGTCCCTGCCTACTTGCAACGACCTGCCCTAGGCGACGGGGTACAACTGGGCGACTGTCCCTACGCTCAATAAGTGCACGACAGACAAACAGACAAGGGAACACAGAAGCTAAGGGAAATGGAACAGTTGCCCACGGCAACACCGTGAGCAACAAGAGTAGTGAACGAGCCAAGTCAAACCAGGAGTGTACGAGGTACCAAACGCAGAGCAGGAGAGTAGTGAACAAGCCGAGTCAAACCAGGAGTGTACGAGGTACCAAACGCAGAGCAGGAGAGTAGTCAGTAAGCCAGGGTCAATATGAAGCAAGGAAAAATAGTTCAAGAATCTGCAGCAGGGCCAGGAAACCAACAGAGAAGAATCACAAGCAAGGAGGAACAGGAAAGGCAGGTATAAATAGACAGGGGGCGGGAGCTAGCTCCGTCTGGCCAGGCTGTGATAGGCTCTCCCACTCCTAAGCCTGCCATCCTGAGTGGTGGAAGATGGAGTCAGTCTCACAGACATAGAAGCAGGTGCAGACTTATTACTTATGGGCGTTGATACAGAAGCTGTGCCTGGCAGATCCATTACAGTACCCCCCCCTTTTATGAGGGGCCACCGGACCCTTTCTAAGTGGACCTGGTTTATTGGGGAAACAAAGGTGGAACCTCCTGACCAATATCCCAGCGTGAACATCCCGGGCGGGTACCCAAGTCCTCTCCTCAGGCCCGTATCCTCTCCAATGGACCAGGTACTGCAGGGAGCCTTGGAACAACCTGCTGTCCACAATCTTGGCCACCTCGAATTCTACCCCCTCAGGGATGAGAACAGGGACCGGAGGTTTCCTCGAGGGAGCCAAGGACGGGGAGCAGCGTTTAAGGAGGGAGGCATGAAACACGTCGTGTACTCGAAAAGATGGGGGCAACTCCAGTCGGAAGGAGACAGGATTGAGGACTTCAATGAAGCGGGGAGCAAACTTCTTGGACGGGACTTTAAGGCGCAAATTTTTTGACGATATCCACACCAGATCCCCGACCATAAACAAGGGGTTAGCAGAACGTCTTCTATCTGCCTGAGTTTTTTGTATGCTCTGGGACGCCTCTAGGTTCTTCTGAACCTGGGCCCAGACTGTGCACAGTTCCAGATGAACGACCTCTACCTCGGGATTGTTGGAACTACCAGGTGAAACGGAGGAGAACCGTGGATTAAACCCAAAATTACAGAAAAAGGGGGAGACCCCTGACGAGTTACTGACCCGGTTATTAAGGGAAAATTCGGCGAGGGGAATGAATGAGACCCAATCATATTGAGAGTCAGAGATAAAACACCTTAAATATTGTTCCAGAGACTGATTAGTCCTCTCAGTTTGGCCATTAGTTTCAGGATGGAAGGCAGAGGAGCAGGACAGATCAATTTCCAACTTTTTACAGAAGGCTCTCCAAAACAATGAAACAAATTGTACCCCTCTGTCAGAAACAATATTGACAGGGACCCCATGGAGACGCAGGATGTGTTTGACAAACAAGGTAGCTAATGTCTTAGCATTGGGTAGTTTCTTGAGGGGCACAAAGTGGCACATCTTACTGAAGCGGTCTACTACAACCCACACCACCGACTTGCCTTGAGATGGAGGTAAATCGGTGATAAAATCCATGGAGATATGGGTCCAAGGTCTCTGGGGAATGGGCAAAGAACGTAGTAAGCCCGCTGGTCGGGACCTGGGAGTCTTGGACCTAGAACAAACTTCACAAGCGGCGACGTAGGCCTTAACGTCTTTAGGCAACCCAGGCCACCAATAGTTTCTGGCAATGAGGTGCTTGGTACCCAGGATGCCTGGATGACCAGACAGTGCGGAGTCATGATTTTGCCTAAGAACCCTTAGCCGGAATTGCAGGGGAACAAACAGCTTGTTCTCAGGAAGGTTCCCGGGAGCTGAACCTTGATCAGCCGCAATTTCAGAGACTAAATCAGAATCAATAGAAGAAATGATTATACTTGGATGCAAAATACAAGCAGGATCTTCCTCCGAAGGAGGGCTGGTCATGAAGCTACGCGACAGTGCATCAGCCTTAATATTTTTAGACCCAGCCCTATAGGTAACCAAAAAGTTGAATCTGGTAAAAAATAACGCCCATCGAGCTTGTCTCGGGTTTAGCCTCCGGGCAGATTCTAGGAAAACCAGATTCTTGTGGTCGGTAAGGACCGTTACCTGGTGCCTAGCCCCCTCCAGGAAGTGGCGCCACTCTTCAAATGCCCATTTAATGGCTAAGAGTTCGCGGTTGCCAATATCATAGTTACTCTCAGTGGGCGAAAACTTCCTGGAGAAGTAGGCACAGGGACGGAGATGGGTGAGGGACCTGGTACCCTGGGACAAGACAGCCCCCACTCCCACCTCGGACGCGTCAACCTCCACGATAAATGGCTCCATTTGGTTGGGCTGAACCAGCACCGGGGCCAACATAAAGCACTTCTTAAGGACCTCAAAAGCCTGGACAGCCTCAGGAGGCCAGTGGAGGAGATCAGAACCTTTGCGAGCGAGATCCGTAAGAGACTTAGCGATGACCGAGAAGTTAGCAATAAATCTCCTGTAATAATTAGCGAACCCCAGGAAGCACTAACGCCTTCAGGGAGGCAGGTTGGACCCATTCCGCCACAGCCTGGACCTTGGCGGGGTCCATGCGGAATTCATGAGGAGTGAGGATTTGACCCAAAAATGGTATCTCCTGCACCCCAAACACACATTTTTCGGTCTTCGCAAACAGTTTGTTTTCCCGAAGGACCTGGAGCACCTTCCTGACATGCTCAATGTGGGAGGACCAGTCCTTGGAAAACACAAGTATGTCATCAAGGTACACTACAAGAAATATCCCCAGGTAGTCTCTTAAAATCTCATTTATGAAGTTCTGGAAGACCGCGGGAGCATTACACAACCCAAAGAGCATGACGAGGTATTCGAAATGACCTTGGGGCGTGTTAAACGCAGTCTGCCACTCATCCCCCTCTTTGATGCGGATAAGGTTATAAGCCCCCCGTAGATCAAACTTAGAGAACCATTGGGCCCCCTGAACCTGATTAAAGAGATCAGGAATCAAAGGAAGGGGGATACTGGTTCCTCACAGTGACCTTATTCAAGTTTCGGTAGTTAATGCATGGCCTAAGACCACCATCCTTCTTCCCTACGAAGAAGAAGCCAGCACCTACCGGAGAAGTAGAGGGGCGAATGTAACCCTTGGCCAGGCATTCCTGGATATACTCTCTCATGGCTTCACGTTCGGGACAAGAAAGATTAAATATCCTACCCTTAGGGAGTTTAGCTCCTGGTACCAAATCGATTGCGCAATCGTATTCTCTATGAGGAGGTAACACTTCGGAGGCCTCCTTAGAGAAAACATCAGCGAAGTCCTGAACAAACTCAGGTAGCGTGTTCACCTCCTCAGGGGGAGAAATAGAATTAACAGAAAAACATGACGTCAAGCATTCATTACCCCATTTGGTAAGATCCCCAGTATTCCTGTCAAACGTGGGATTATGCAACTGCAACCAGGGAAGGCCTAAAACCAAATCGGACGATAATCCCTGCATAAACAGTACAGAGCACTGCTCCAAATGCATGGAGCCAACAAGGAGTTCGAAAACTGGGGTATGCTGTGTAAAATAACCATTAGCAAGAGGAGTGGAGTCGATACCCACTACCGGGACAGGTTTAGGCAAATCAATCAAAGGCATAGCTAGAGACATAGCAAATTCCACAGACATGATATTAGCAGAAGACCCTGAATCCACGAAGGCACTGCCGGTAGCAGACCTATCACCAAAAGAGACCTGAAAGGGAAGCAAGATTTTATTACGTTTCATATTTACGGGAAATACCTGTGCGCCCAAGTGACCTCCCCGATGATCACTTAGGCGCGGAAGTTTTCCAGCTGCTTATTCTTACGCCTAGGACAGTTGTTCACTTGATGCTTGTCATCCCCACAGTAGAAGCAGAGACCATTCTTCCTGCGGAACTCTCTACTTGTTGGGGGGACACGGAGGCCTCGAGCTGCATAGGTACCTCCGAGTCTTCCGTGGAAGAACGAAGCAACGGAACCTCGGGAGGCATCATGGGGGAGTCAGAGGAGAAAACACCAAGACGTTTAAGTCGTCGTTCCATGAGACGTCGGTCAAGTCGTACCGCTAAAGCCATAACCTGGTCTAGGGAGTCAGAAGAGGGGTAGCTAACTAGCAGGTCTTTCAGGGCGTTCGACAGGCCCAACCTAAACTGGCACCTTAAGGCAGGGTCATTCCACCGAGAAGCTACGCACCACTTCCTAAAGTCAGAACAATATTCCTCAACAGGTCTCTTACCCTGACGTAAGGTCACCAGCTGACTCTCGGCAAAGGCAGTCTTGTCAGTCTCGTCATAAATGAGTCCGAGAGCAGAAAAGAAAAGATCTATGGAGGAAAGTTCAGGGGCGTCAGGAGCCAAGGAGAAGGCCCATTCTTGGGGCCCTTCCTGGAGCCGGGACATAATTATACCCACCCGCTGGCTCTCAGAACCTGAGGAGTGGGGTTTTAAGCGAAAATAGAGCCTACAACTCTCCCGAAAGGAGAGAAAAGTCTTCCGGTCCCCTGAGAACCGGTCAGGCAACTTGAGGTGGGGTTCAAGAGGTGAGGTGAGGGGCACTACCATGGTAGCATCAGGCTGGTTGACCCTCTGAGCCAGGGCCTGGACCTGTAGGGAGAGACCCTGCATTTGCTGAGCCAGGGTCTCAAGGGGGTCCATAGTAGTGTCAGGGACCAGGGTAGACTAGGTATATGGACTTGTGATTATGTAATTATGGGGGTAGGGAAACAGACAAGTGAGCCCTAATCTACCTGCCACTCAGTCCCTGCCTACTTGCAACGACCTGCCCTAGGCGACGGGGTACAACTGGGCGACGGTCCCTACGCTCAATAAGTGCACGACAGACAAACAGACAAGGGAACACAGAAGCTAAGGGAAATGGAACAGTTGCCCACGGCAACACTGTGAGCAACAAGAGTAGTGAACGAGCCCAGTCAAACCAGGAGTGTACGAGGTACCAAACGCAGAGCAGGAGAGTAGAGTAGTGAACAAGCCGAGTCAAACCAGGAGTGAACGAGGTACCAAACGCAGAGCAGGAGAGTAGTGAACAATCCGAGTCAAACCAGGAGTGAACGAGGTACCAAACGCAGAGCAGGAGAGTAGTCAGTAAGCCAGAGTCAATATGAAGCAAGGACAAATAGTTCAAGAAGCTGCAGCAGGGCCAGGAAACCAACAGAGAAGAATCACAAGCAAGGAGGAACAGGAAAGGCAGGTATAAATAGACAGGGGGCGGGAGCTAGCTCCGTCTGGCCAGGCTGTGATAGGCTCTCCCACTCCTAAGCCTGCCATCCGGAGTGGTGGAAGATGGAGTCAGTCTCACAGACATAGAAGCAGGTGCAGACTGATTACTTATGGGCGTTGATACAGAAGCTGTGCCTGGCAGATCCTTTACAGCGTGATCTCGCGAGCTCACGCTGTGACATCACTCACTTCCTCCCACAGGAACTTCATCGCGTCGGATGAGCGAGGACACGCTGTGTGTCTGTGAACTGCCAGAAGCTGGGTGGTAACGAAAAGAAGTGGATGATGCGGATTCGTCCGCATCATACACTTCCATTCACAACGCCCAGCTAATAAAACAAGTAAAAACGCCCAGATGCACACACACAATACACACCCACTTGGACATAACTTTAAACACGCCCAGTTGTACTTAAGGCTCATTTGCATAAATATAAAAATGGTTATAACTTGGCCAAAAATGCTCGTTTTTAAAAAAAAACAAAAACGTTACTGTTATCTACATTGCATTGAAAATCTGGTGACAGAGCCTCTTTAAGAATCTTTATAAACACTGTTTTAAATACTTATAGGGGTGCAATTTTTAAAATGTTCTGACTTACGGGGAGTTCCTAATATATAGGCCACTCAAATTCAGTTCAGAACTGAAATGGTCCCTAAAAAATTGGTATGGGAAATTTTCTTGAAAATATGAGAAATTGCTGCTAAAAATGATGCCAACATAAATTAGACATATGGGAAATATTAATTAGTAACTATTTTGTGTGGTGTTACTATCCGTCTTACAAGCAGATAAATTTAAAATTTAGAAAAATGAAAAGGTTTTCAAATTTTCTCTTAATTTTAGAGTGTTTTTTCCCAAAAAAAACATTGAATATATTGGCCAAATTTTACCATTAACATAAAGTACAATGTGTCACGACAAATGAGTCTCAGAATCGCTTGGACAAATAAAAGCATTTCAAATTTATTACCGCATAAATTGACACGTCAGATTTGAAAAACTAGGCTGTAACCAAGAGGTTAAGGCCACTTTGTTGAGTGTCCATATATTTCACGTCAAGTGTACCTAGCAGCAACTTTGTTTTGAATATATTAGCAGAATGCGTAAGTATATAATATACGTCATGGAAAGCTAATGATTCCCGCATTTTACCATATTCATACGACAAATGCATGGCACCGGCTGTGTTGGTGCCAACATCGCCGGATGTCAGCAGTGTATACAGCTGACATCCGGATGTAATCTCGGGAACAGAAAATTAGCTCCGATCCCCGCCATTAACCCCTTAAATGCTCGGTTCTAAAGCAATCGCTGTATTTAAGTTATTTGCAGGTCATCGGCACCCCAGCAATTAAATTGAAGGGGTTCTGGTGGCTGCAATAGCAACCGGAGGCCTAATACTGGCCTCCCGGCCTGCCTAGCAAGGAAGCCTTCTAGGCCCCACCCAGAGGCGGGGTCTGAAAGGCTTCCGTAGCCGACGGCAAGATGTATGTTACAGCTGACATCCACCTGTACCGGCAGGAACCGGAGCTAGTTCAGATCCCCGCCATTAAACCCTTAGATGCAGCGGTCAAAAGCGATCGCTGCATTTAATTTGTTTGCAGCTCATCGGCACTCCAGCAATGAAATTGCAGGGGTTTTGGTGACTGCAATGGCAACTGGAGGCCTAATACTGGCCTCCCGGTCTGCCTAGCAAGGAAGCCTTCCAGCTTCTATAGCCGACGGCAAAATGGCGCCGGCTCAGGAGCTGAGCTGACGTCAACAGTGGTAGATGTCAGCTGTATGTTACAGCTGACATCCACCTGTAACGGCAGGAAATGGAACTAGCTCCGATCCCTGCCATTGACCCCTTAGATGCAGCGATCAAAAGCGATCGCTGCATCTTAGGGGTTGCTAGCAGATTGTCAGCTCTGCCGGCTGCTGCTATGGCAATAGGAGGCCTAACAATGGCCTCCTGCTCTGCCATTACGGAAGCCGATTTGGCCTCGCCGGGAGGGGAAGCCTAATCGGCTTGCTGTCAGTGAATGGCTGACAGATCTAATAAATTGCACTACCTAGGTAGTGCAATGTATTAGGGAAAACAAATCTGACAGTTGAACCTTCAAGTCCCCTAGTGGGACTTGAAAAAGTGTACAAAAAAAAAGTTGGGAAACCTATAATAAAAGTTTCAAGTAATAAAATAAAACACAATCGCCCTGTTCCCGTATCAAGTCCTCTATTATTGAAAATAAATAAATAAACCATACATATTTGGTATCGCCGCGTCCGTAACGGCCTGAACTATAAAGATATTATGTTATTTATTCCACATGGTGAACGGCGTAAAAAAGAAATGTAATACAACTATACCAGAACTTCTGTATTTTGGTCAATTTGCCCTACACATATTGGAATAAAAAGTGATCAAAAAGTCGCATGTATCCAAAAATTTTACCTATATAAACTATAGCTCGTCTCGCAAAAAACAAGCCCTCATACAGCTCTGTCGACGAAAAGATTAAAACGTTATGGTTCTCACAACTTGGTGACAGAAAAAATACATTCTTTTTACAAAAGTAATTTTATTGTGCAACAAGTTGTAAAACATAAAAAAGTGCTATAAATTTGGTAACGCTGGAATCGGGCTGACCCACAGAATAAAGTTAATAATAATAATAATGTAGTTTATAATGCATGGTGAACGCAGTATAAAAAAAAACTACAACTAAAAGACTATGCCAAAATTGCAGTTTTTTGGGAGAACTTGCCTCCCAAAAAAATAGGATAAAAGGTGATCAAAAAGTCGCATGTACGCCAAAATGGTACCAATAAAAACTACAGCTCGTGCCGCAAAAAACAGCCCTTATACTACTACGTCTATGAAAAAATTAAATTAGTTAAGGATTGCATAAGTCAGGAAATAAAAAATATGCAGTTGTGCAGGCACGAGGGGGACATTTCTCCTGTTTCAAGAGGTATAAAGGATTGCTTCGCAGCATAACACACATTTATGGATTATTTTACAGTTTTTTTTAACAAAAATTCTGCAACTGTGAACCAATACTGTGTAAGTCACCAAATTAGGCCTCAACTTTACATGGTACTCTTTCACTCCTGAGCCCTGTCAAATGTCCGGGCAAAACATTAGGGCCACATGTAGGGTGTTTCTAAAACCGGGAAACACAGCATAATAATTAGACAGCTGTCTTTTCATGGTGGCACAAGCTGGGCACCACATATTGGCATATATATATATATGGAAAAAATCCCATTTTCACTCTGCAACGTCGAGTGCACACTAATTTCTGCAATACACCTGCGGGGTTAACATGCTCACTAGACCCCTAGGTGATTACCTTGAGGGGTGTAGTTTCCAAAATGTGGTCACTTCTGGTAGTTTCCACTGTTTTGGTCCCACAGGGGCTTTGCAGATGCAACCAGAAACCAATCCAGGAACATCTGCACTCCAAAAGCCAAATGGCGCCCATTCCGTTCTGAGCCCTGCCGTGTGCCCAAAGAGCAGTTTATGACCACATATGGGGTATTGCCGTACTCTGGAGGCATTGCTTTACAAATGCTGGGGCTTTTTTTCCTTTATTTGTTGAGAAAAAGAAAAATTTTGAGCTAAAGCTACGTCTTATTGAAGAAAAGGGATTGTATTTATTTTCACTGCCTAATTCTAATAAATTCTATGAAACACCTGTGGGGTAAAAATGCTCACTACACCCCTAGAGAATTTCCTCAATGGGTGTAGTTTCCAAAATGGAGTCACTTGTGGGGGGGTTTACAGTCTTTTGTCCCCTCAGGGGCTTTGCAAATGTGACATGGCCTCCGCAAACCATTCCTGCTAAATTTGAGCTCCAAAAGCCAAATGGCGCTCTTTCCCTTCTAAGCCCTGCCATGTGTCCAAGCAGCTATGGGGTATTGTTTTACTCAGGAGAAATTGCTTTACAAACGTTGCAGTACTTTTTCCCCTTTAGTCCTCGTGGAAATAAAAAAAAAAATAGTAAATTCTACATTTTCTTTTAACCCCTTCCCGCTCCTTGACATACTATTACGTCATGGCAGCTGTAACGTTCGCGCTCCATGCCGTAATAGTACGTCTCGGGAGTAACAGCCGTTTCGGCCGTCCTCCCGACACATACAGGAGCTGTGACGCTGCTGTCTTGTTCAGCAGCTGTCACAGCTGCTACATCGGGGACCGATCGCTGTGTCCCCGCTGATTAACCCCTTAAAAGCCGCGTTCTATAGAGATTGCGGCTTTTTAGGGGTTAAGCTGACATCGCCGGCCTGCTACGCGATAGCGGCCGGCGATGGTGACTATGGCAACCGGACACCAAACAATGGCGTCCGGCTATGCCATAGACGGAAGCCTAGTGGGTCCTGACAACGTCAGGACCCACTATGCTTGCTGTCAGTGAGTAGCTGACAGTTCTAATACACTGCACTACGCATGTAGTGCAGTGTATTAGAATAGCGATTAGGGCCTCCTGCCCTCTAGTCCCCTAGTGGGACAAAGTAATAAAGTTAAAAAAAAGTTAAAAAAAGATGTGTAAAAATAAGAAAATAAAAGATTTAAAAGTAATAAAAGTAAAAATCCCCCTTTTTCCCTTATCAGTCCTTTATTATTAATAAAAATATATAAACAAACAAATAAACTATAGATAATTGGTATCGCCGCGTCCGTAACGGCCTGAACTACAAAATTATTTCATTATTTATCCCGCACGGTGAACGCCGTAAAATAAAATAATAATAAATCGAACCACAATCACAATTCTTTGGTCACTTCACCTCCCAAAAAATGGAATAAAAAGAGATCAAAAAGTCGCATGTACCTAAAAATGGTACTGATCGAAACTACAGTTCGTTACGCAAAAAATAAGTCCTCGCACGGCTTTATTGATTGAAAAATAAAAAAGTTCTGGCTCTTAGAATAAGGTAACACAAAAAGTGAATGATTGTTTACAAAACGTATTTTATTGTGCAAACGCCATAAGACATTAAAAAAAACTATAAACATCTGGTATCGCCGTAATCGTATCGCCCCGCAGAATAAAGTGAATATGTCATTTATAGCGCACGGTGAACGCTGTAAAAAAAAACGAAAAAAAAAACAATCGTACAATTGCTGTTTTTTAGTCACCACGCCACCTAAAAATAGAATAAAAACTGATCAAAAAGCCGCATGCACCCCAAGAAAACTACAATGGATTCCTCAAGGGGTCTAGTTTCAGAATTGGGGTCACTTTTGGGGGGTTCCCAATGTTTTGGCACCACAAGACCTCTTCAAACCGGACATGGTGCCTAATAAAAAACGAGGCTTCAAAATCCACTAAGTGCTCCTTTGCTTCGGAGGCCGGCGCTTCAGTCCATTACTGCACTAGGGCCACATGTGGGATATTTCTCAAAACTGCAGAATCTGGGCAATAAGTATTGAGTTGCGTTTCACTGATAAATCCTTTTGTGTTATAAAAAAAAATGGTATAAAAAGAATTTTCTGACAAAAAAAAAAAGTAAATTTCACCTCTATTTTGCTCTAAATTTTTGTGAAACACCTAAAGGGTTCATAAACTTTCTAAATGCTGTTGTGAATACTTTGAGGGGTCTAGTTTCTAAAATGGGGTATTTGATAGGGGTTTCTAATATATGGGCCCCTCAAAGCAACTTCAGAACTGAACTGGAACCTAAAAAAATACTTTGCTTCTTACATTATACTGATAATAAGCCGTGCCCACCACGAGATGACCCCAGTTTTGACCGTTTGTATAAACGGAGACCCCTATTAGACCGTTCCAGTGCCCGGTTTTCCCAAGCATACACCCCCGAGAAGTGTATTTCTATTGATGAGTCCCTGGTACATTTTAAAGGGAGGGTTCAATTCTGCGAGTACCTGCCGGGTAAGAGGGCAAGGTATGGCGTGAAGATGTATAAGCTGTGAGAGTGCATCAGGGTATACCTACAGGTTTAGGATATATGAAGGAAAGGCCACCCCCAAACCAGACTGCATCCTGGACTACAATAGGTACATGGGAGGGATGGACTTGTAAGATCAAGCCCTGAAGCCCTACAGCGCCATGCGGTGTGGTATAAGAAGCTGGCCGGGCACATCATACAGATGGCATTGTACAATGCGTACATGCTACGTCGATGTGCAGGCCAGACGGGAACTTTCCTGGAATTTCAAGAGGTGATTATCAAGAACCTAATCTTTAGGGACCAAGAAGGGGGGGGCACCCAGTACTTCTGGAAGCGAGCCCACACGCATCGTACCAGGGCAACACTTTCCAGGAGAAGTTCCCCAAACTGGCAAGAAGGGAAAAAGTCAAAAGAGGTGCAAAGTCTGCTATAAGAGGGCGATAATGGATGACACAATATATCTATGTGACACGTGTCCCGAATAACCAGAGCTCTGTATGAAAGTGTTTTAAAATTTATCATACATCCCTTGGTTTATAATTTACCCCAATTTTACTTACCCTGATGCACTCCACACAGCTTATCCCCTCTCGTCTTTCCCCTCTGGGCCCTGCTGTGTGTCCAGGCAGCTGATAACAGCCACATGTAGGGTATTGCCATACCCGGGAGAACCCACATTACAGTTTATGGGGTGTAGGTCTCCGGTCAAAATGCTCACTACACCTCTAGATGAATGCCTTAAGGGTGTAGTTTTTAAAACGGGGTCACTTCTTGCGGGTTTCAACTGTACTGGTACCTCAGGGGCTTCTGCATACATGACTTCGCACTAGAAAATCCCCAGTAGGCCAAATGGTGGTCCTTTCCTTCTGAGCCCTCCCATGGGCCCAAACGGCAGTTTATCACCACAAATGGGGTATTGCGGCACTCAGAACAAATTGCGCAACAGAATGGGGTATTTTGTTTCTTGTGAAAATAAGAAATTTTCTGCCAAAACTACATATTATTTGAAAAAAATAATTTTGTTTTCATTCCCAGCCCAATTCAAATAAGTTATGTGAAAAAACTATGGGGTCAAAATGGTCACAACACCCATAAATGAATTCCTTGAGGGGTTTAGTTTCCAAAATGGGGTCATTTGTGGTGGGTTTCTATTGCTTTGATACCTCTGGGGCTCTGCAAATGCGACATGGCACCCGAAAACCAAACCAGCAAAATCTGTACTCCAAAGAACACACAGCGCTCCTTCCCTTCTGAGGCCTCCCATGGGCCCAAACGGCAGTTTATTGCCACAAATGGGGTATTGATGCACTCAGGAGAAATTGGGCAACAAAATTGAGTATTTTGTTCCCTGTGAAAATAAGAAATTTTGGTAAAAAATTACATCGTATTGGAAAAAATGACATTTTTTTAATGTCACAGCCCAATTGAAATAGGTGCTGTGAAAAGTGTAGTAGTGTTTCTCTGGTAAAACCTTCTGTGTCACAGAAAAAAAAATGAATAAAATTGAAATTCAGCAAGAAAAATGAAATTTGCAAATTTCACCTCCACTTTGCGTTAATTCCTGTGAAATGCCTGAAGGGTTAAAAAACTTTCTAACTGCTGTTTTGAATACTTTGAGGGGTCTAGTTTTTAAAATGGGGTGTTTTATCAGGGTTTCTAATACATAGGTCCCTCAAAGCCACTTCAGAACTCAAGAGGTACCTTAAAAAAAAGGCTTTTGAAATTTTCTTAAAAATATGAGAAATTGCTGTTTATGTTCTAAGCCTTGTAACGTCCAAGAAAAATAAAAGAATGTTCAAAAAACGATGCCAATCTAAAGTAGACATATGGGGAATGTGAACTAGTAACTATTTTGGGTGGTATAACCGTCTGTTTTACAAGCAGATGCATTTAAATTCTGAAAAATGCAATTTTTTCAACATTTTCTCTACATTTTGCAATTTTTCACCAATAAACACTGAATATATCGACCAAATTTTACCACGAACATGAAGCCCAATGTGTCACGAGAAAACAATCTCAGAATCGCTTGGGTAGGTTTAAGCATTCCGACGTTATTACCACATAAAGTGAAATATGTCAGATTTGAAAAATGGGCTCTGAGCCTTAAGGCCAAAACTAGGCTGCATCCTTAAGGGGTTAAATAAAAATGTAGATTTTAATGTTTACGGCCGAATTCCAATAATTTCTACAATAAACCTGTGTGTTCAAAATGCTCACTATACACCTGATAATCTCCTTGAGGTGTGTAGTTTCCCAAATGGGGTAATTTTTGAGGGATTTCCACTGTTTTGGCACCGCAAGAGCCCTTCAAACCTGACATGGTGTCTAAAATATATTTTAATAAAAAGTAGGTCCCAAAATCCTCTAGGTGCTGCTTTGCTTCTGAGGCCGGTGCTTCAGTACATTACCAGACTAGAGCCACATGTGGGATATTTCCTAAATCTGCAGAACCTAGGCAATAAATATTGAGTTGCATTTCTCTGGTAAAACTTTGTGTTACCAAACAAATGGATTAAAAATAAATTTCTGCAAAAAAAATTACATTTGTAAATTTCACCCCTAATTTGCTTTAATTCCTTTGAAACGTCTAAAGGGGTAAGAAACTTTCTAAATGCTGTTTTGAATACTTTGAGGGGTGAAGTTTTTAAAATTGTGTGACTTTTTGGGGGTTTCTAATATATAAGGCCCTCAAAGCCACTTCACAACTGAACTGGCCCCAGTAAAAATAGCCTTTTGAAATTTTCTTGAAAATGTGAGAAATTGCTGCTAAAGTTCTAAGCCTTGTAACATACTAAAAAAATAAAAGGATGTTCGAAAAACGAAGCAAACATAAAGTAGACATATGGGGGATGTTAATTAGCAACAATTTGTGTGGTATAACTGCCTGTCTTACAAGCAGATACATTAAAATTTAAAAAAAAAAAATGCAAATTTCCTGCAAAATGTAGGTGTTTTTCACAATTAAATACTGAATGTATCGAGAAAATTTTACCGGTATCATAAAGTCCAACGTGTCATGAGAAAACAATCTCAGAATCGCTTGGATAGGTGAAAGCATTCCGAAGTTATTACCACATAGCGTGAAACATGTCAGATTTTAAAAATGAGGCTCTGTCAGGAAGGTCAAATGTGGCCAAAGAGGGAAGGGGTGAATATGTCTTATTAGGGTAAAGTGGCATTTTCCTCATCTGTAGTTTCCCTCTGCAGGACCCCATTAAATGTTTAGAAGGAGGGATCTGCACAACCTCAGCTTGTGTGTGAAACTCATGCTGTAAAATGGCAGGGGTAACGGTAGGACGAGTACATGTACACGGTCTCCATATTGGATTGAGCTCGCCCACTCAGCACAGGTATAGAGAGAAAATGAACATTTACAGAAATTATGTAGCGTGAGGGGCAATATCCAAAATATGCAGACTACGCACAATGTTCTTAGCTCTACCAAACCTAATATACATATACAGCTGCCTGTAGAGGAAAAATTAATGCTTGGAACCTTAAGTGACCTCCATTGTGATTGCTGTATCTTATGATAATATGGGAATAGAATTACCAGTAATACCAATTTGTCAACTACACTAAAACAAAATATTTTCTAGAGCAAAAGTTTCCGGAATTAAAAAGTAATGCCCATTTTTAAGAATAATTTTGTGGCATATATAAGACTTGTTGCTTCTATTCTTGCACATAGTAATGGGTACAGGCCCCCCATGGTAGGAGCTCTCTAAGGTCCAGTTCACACACAGTTTTTTTTATGCAGATCTTGATGCGGAAACCGCATCGGAATTATCAGCAGAAAATTTCCGAAACCACCTCCCATTGATTTCAATGGAAGGTGGAGGCATTTTAAAAAAAACTAAAAAATAAACCTGTGTGAACAGGGCCTAAAATTGGTGTTTTTCTTTCTCTGTACTTTGAAAAGATAATCATATGCACTGCACTGGAGTTTCTCCATATCTCCTCATATGTGGTAAAACCGTGGAACAGACAACAGGTATTCTTTTAATCACTAGTAGCTTTACTGTGCAACTTCTCAGCTCATGCAAATATGAGCCATTCAAATTATTACTGCATAGTTTACTCTGTTTCCATCTATCAGAATCCAAAAATTACATTTTTAAAATAATGTTTTGTTTTTTTACTACGCCTGTTAATTCCTTTTTGAACTTGTAATGTAGATGAGTACAGTATGGAATTAGGCTTGTATCAAAAACTTTTAATCTCGCCTTCCATGTCATTACATTGACACAAAAATCAATAGTAACATTAGCATATGGTTGATGATCGTGAAGTGCAAGACTAAAGCAGAGGAGATCTTATATATTATTCTAGCACTGCAGAAAAGTCACATTATTAAAGTGAACCCTTGAAATGCCACTAAAAGGAGCAGCTAATATCTTCACACAAAAGTATGTAAATAGCTAAAATAGTGGTAGACGAGCAAATATTTTCTAGACTTGACCATTAAAGAACACTTCAGTAGTGACTTTAAAGTCCAAAATGGCTTCTTACAGGAAAACATAAATTGCATTAACCTGCATAACTAAGGGAGATAAGGTAAGGTTTAGGTGTAGTGTTCCATTAAATGGTTTCAAACCAGAGGCAGTCCTATATTTATATGGTAATTAAGAAACATAATGATTAATTACTTATGCCCTTTCAACTCCGAACATATTCACTAAATAGCTTCACTTAGCAGAATACTTGTGGAGAAATATTTGGAACAGAGTAAGTAACTGATGTGAACATAATGAACACATGAATAAATTGAGAAATTGGATTCAATTAATTACAGAGAATGGATTAATTTGAACTTCAGCATTTACAGAATTCATATTTTCATTCTTTCCCCATTTGAAGCTGTAAATCTATATTATAATCCAGTTTATGTGATATAATTGTGAAGGGATTTGCAGCCTTGTGTTCCTATAAATATCACATTTAAACTTTGCTTGACGTATGCACAAACGAAGGTAACGAGAAATCTCAGCAGCTCTAATGTAATATAACACTTCTTGTAATGTCACTTTTACAAGGCTATTTTCTCTTAGAAGTTTGCTTCAAGATTCCCCAGCGACAGAAAAAGTAAGCAAATGCTATCAGCGGGTCATAATTCCAAAATGTAACGGAAAATGGGAATAAGCTTCTGTCTAAACAAGTTAAAGCCGAGATCCATATATGACAGCAAGGTCACTAAGGTAAGCATTCAAGCTCATTCAGTATATTTGCATATATAGTGCAAATATTTTGAATCCGAATTGTAAAGTGGCCTTTGAATACACGAAAGATAACTGTTAGTTCTAATAAATGGATATATGTTCTTATTACAGTTTTGGAATATAAACTAGTTATAGAATATTAAACTGACTTTGTCACTAGGATAAATTGACCTCTCATAATTCAGTAGAAGTGTAAAAATAGGTTATAGTGTTGTCTTGTAAGAATCCTCCTTATTTGCTGCCACTGAAACTAAGTGTGAGTTCAGACGTGGAAAAAAAACACTGCTGTGGACTTTGCCCTTAAGCATGTATAATCTGCGCGTAAATCTGTGTGTTAAATAACATAGAGATGTGAAAATCAAATCGACAGAATAGTGATGCTGCGAGTTTGAAAATTCACAGCATGCCCTCCAATCCAGTGTAAAAATCCACTACATGTGAATTGGGTTTTGATTCTCATGTATTATACTATACTTTGTTGCGGAGTTTTGGTGCAGAATACACACTGAAAATATGCATCAAATCCACCACGTCTGAATATGGCCTTAGGTTTAGGCAATTATGAACAATAGGCCCCGTACCCTGGATAATAATAGCAATTTTTTTTCAAATGTAACATGCACCCCACCCAAAATAGTTTGCCCAGCAAGCATTTCCCCCTCCATCTGGTAGTATTCTTTTGAGCCCAGGCCAAAATTCTATGTCAGGCACGTGGGTCGATATTCACAGTAGGCCTGATCTCTCTCTATTGGCCACAGGCTGGTATTGAATCAGGGTAATTGAACTTCAGTGTGATTGTCTCAATACCTGTTGGGCTGGGTTCACACGACCTATTTTCAGACGTAAACAAGGCGTATTATGCCTCGTTTTACGTCTGAAAATAGGGCTACAATACGTCGGCAAACATCTGCCCATTCATTTGAATGGGTTTGCCGACGTACTGAGCAGACGACCTGTAATTTACGTGTCGTCGTTTGACAGCTGTCAAACGACGACGCGTAAAATGATTGCCTGGGCAAAGAAGTGCAGGACACTTCTTTGCAACGTAATTTGAGCCGTTTTTCATTGAAGTCAATGAAGAACAGCTCAAGATTTACGAGCGTCACAGACGCCTCGCATAATGCGAGGAGGAGCTTTTACGTCTGAAACGAGGCAGCTGTTTTCTCCTGAAAACAGTCTGTCTTTTCAGACGTAAAAGTTAGCTAGCGTGTGCACATACCCTTGGAGATAGCAGTATGGAACAAATATATCCTGTGTTTATACTGACAGCAGAAAGAGAAGTGCATTTGGATCACCTGAACAGACAATTCTGCAATCTGGTTGCAATTTTAACATTCAGATAAGGAAAATTTGGGCACACTGGCTGAATTCCATCTCTGTTAGATATAAATGTTGACAGATTTTAAAAAGTTTCTAAGGCTCTCTTCGCTTTGCCGTTTTTCCCATTTCCGATGTTTTTGCTGGCAAAAAATAGGGCAGTCTAAATCTCTATTCTTGCTGTCGAAAATACCGGAACCCTGACAGAATTGGTTCTGATATACATTTGAATGGAACCTAAAACACATTTATATTATTAACATATTGAATATTAATTTTTGAAAAAATAAATCTTCGAATAATGTTTTGCTTTTAAGCTACTTTGGTTCAATGAGATGCTATGGAATCTGTTCCTTAGAGAACTGCGTACAATTTTGAAAACAAGCTAACTCCCAAGGACATGTACAATTAGCATATGCCAGTATTAATATAGTGGTGAATCCTGGTATTAAAAACATGACTTTGCTTTGCTTGACCCCAGTGAATACTGTACTGCTTTGTAAGCAAGTTATAATTTACATTCTTATTCTACATATTGGCACATTATTAATTGCTATGAGAACTGGGTAAGGTTCATAAAGTGTGTTTACTGCATTAAATATTTTGCTTAGAATTTGGCAGTAAATTCTAACAAACATATGAAATTATAAAGTCACATTTATTTATTCTCTTTACTGAAATATCACAGTACATTTATTTAAAATCATAAGGTTTTGAAATATAAACTAAGCATTGAGACATGAGCTATCTACTAGTCTCAGAAACATGACAATATTACTTGTATAAGCATATATGCAATATTTTATTTTAGCGAAAATCGAAACAGAGCGCAGTTTTTGTTTCCTTGGCTCCCACATTTCGTACTATTAGCCTTGTTGTTGGGCTCCTATTGATTCTAAAGCAGACATAATGCATTTTCTAATCTAGAAATAGTTCACAGTATAGAGTTTCGATTTTTATAAAATGATTTTAAATACACACATCTGAATGATTTAGTTATTAAGAAAAAAACAGATAACTGTCAGCATTATCAATCATCGGAACAGTAGCATAATTAGAATTTCATGGGGGCCCATAGCTAAGACAGGATTGCATTCTACACCATTTTTTTTAAGGCAGGATGAAAAGAAAGCAGCAATTCTGGCGTTATTTTATTATGGTGTTCACCGTGCGTGCTAAATAATGCAATAGTTTTATAGTTGGGGTCCTTACAGATGCGGTGATACCAAATATGTGTAACTTTTCTTCATAACAAAGTATTTTGTAAGTGGAAAAAGTGGGTTTTTACTTTTTTTTTAACTTTGGATTTTTATTTATGTATTAAGTATAGTAAAAAATGAGTGTAGTACTGTGACACAAGGCCTAAATCTAACGCCTGGATTTATGAGCCACTACATGGACACAAGTCACATCCCCCACCAGACTGACTCCAGATGCCTCAACTCCTAAGTCATCACCCCTATAACCTCAGTTTTATGGCCCCGGCTTATCATCATGACGTATCACCTCATGCACTAATTGTCTTTGTGAAACATCTTAAATGTTGTGCTTTTTTCTAAGTCATTCATTTGTAAATTGCCTGACGAAGGGGCCTCTGTGCTCTGAAAGCTTGCATATAGAACTTTTATGGTTAGCCAATAAACGTATCATACCTGCTATACTTTTGTCTTTTTTGACACAAAAGTATTTAACATTGCATTCTTATTTATTTATTGCAAGCTTTATTAAATTTTATTAGCCCCACTAGGGGACTTTACTGCGCAATATTTTGATCGCTTTTATAATACACTGCTATTCTTTTGTATTGCAGTGTATTACTGCCTGTCAGCGTAAAACTGACAGGCATCAGTAACGCATCATGCACACAACCATGTGCCAAGTCCCGTCATTGGTCCGAGGAGAGATAGAATATGTCTTTCCTCGGATCGGAGACTCGATCATTTTTCACGGACCCGATTCACCAGCTAAAGTGATTGGGTCCATGAAGACTATCGGGTACCACTCGGATGCCGTCAAAAACGGCCCGAGTGGCACAACGGTCGTGTGCATGAGGTGTTAGGCAACGCCTCTGGCATGGCCTAACAGACATTAACTAGAGGCAGACCAGGGGGCCTTTGATGGGCCCCCAGCTGCCATAGAAACTATTGACACCCCGCGATCACATTGCGGGTTACCGGTGGGGTGAGAGAGCCCCCTCCCTCTAAAACCACTCAGATGCGGTGGTCGCTATTGACCGCCGTATCTGAGGGGTTAAATATGATCGGGGACCACTGCTAGTGATTTCCGATCGATGCCCTGATGTCCGAGGCGGTAAGCAACAGCCTGGGCTTCAGGAGCACCCCGCACGATGCGGGAAAACTTCTAAAGTGCCACCGTAAAAAGGCATCAGAAGAACTACCCTGAAAGGCCGCTGTAAAAAGACTATACAGCAGTCGTTGTCACGTAGGGTTCGTGGACCCACTGGGCCGTAGTGCGCAGGTCACAGTCGATAGTTTGTATAGGGTACCTGTGGCAGCACGGACAGTAGGAAGACAGGCTCGACTGGGACTAGGCAGCAGGTAGACGTCAGGCGTGGAGTAGCAGGAAAGGCGTGGAATACAGCACAGCGCGGCACTTGACCAGGATAGCACGGGATACAGGATACAGGTACAGGGAACACTAGGAACTGGAAAACACTAGGAGACCATTTGCTTAGACAAACTAGGATACAACAAACAATGCTCAGGCAAGAAAGCAAGGGGCTTATAGACCAGGGCACACATGGGCTGATTTCACATTAAAGTCTGGTGCGCACGCTGCCCCTTTAAGAGCGGGCACGAGCATGCGCACCCTACGGGACCCGGCCGAGGTGAGTGGAAGTGAATGCTGGCATCTCCTGAGGAGGAGACTGGGGCCAGCGCTCGCAGACCCATGGCTTTGGCCGTCAGGAGGTGAGTGAGCCTGGCGGCCCGCGGCCATGGACATGACAGTCGTTAAGGGGTTAAAGGGGGTTTTCAAATTTGTTGTTGTCCATGGGCAAGGAGTAGGACATAGTAAGTATAATGGGGGAGCATTTCTATTGCAAACGTTTTTACATAGGATTGTGTAGAGCTAAGTGACCCGCCAATGCTCCTGGACTTACTGCACTCAAGGCACTCAGTAGCAGAAGCTCTCAGCACAGCAGCTTGTGCTCTATTGGCTTTGCCCACATACTGAACACTGTTAGGCAGGATCAGCCGCTTTTTAGGTGTTATACACCCCTAGCATGAGGATGCAGCATAGCCAGGCTGAAACAACCTTCCTAGTGTTATGGCGTGGTAAAAATACTAAAATGGCATCTGGGCGGTTTCTCCCAAAACCAAACAAACTATTTAAAGACGCAATAGCCAGTCATCATTGCCTGAGATTGCCAACATAACATTAGGATATACATATCTTGTGCACTATCATGAATTCTTCCTTGACACCAGTTCCTGGGGAGAAAAGCAAGATAAACATCAACATAACCCTTAATAACCAGCCTATTTTAGACCAAGCCATTTTTTACGTTTCTCCATCATCTCATTTAAAGAGCTATAATTTTTTTTATTTTTGCGTCGACACAGCTGTATATGGTCTTGTTTTTTGCGGGACAAGTTGTAATTTTTAATAGCACCATTTTGGGGTACATAGAATTTATGGATTAACTTTTATTAACTTTTTTTTTTGGGGGGGGAATAGAAAAAAAACCTACAATTTCGCCACACTTTTTTGCGTCTTAAATTTACGCCGTTTACCGTGTGGTATAAATAACACAATAACTTTATTCAGTGGGTTGTTGCGATTGCAAGGATACAAAATGTATATAGATCTTGTATGTTTTACACAGTGAAAAATTTTTTTTTCAAAATTCTTTGTTTTTGTGTCTCCATATTTGAAGAGCCATAACTTTTTTTATTGTTCCGCTAATTCAGCTGTATGAGGGCTTCATTTTTGCGGGACGACTTGTAGTTTTTATCGGTACCATTTTGGAGTAGATGCAACTTTTTGATCACTTTTTATCAATTTTTTTTTTAAGGCTGGATTCAAAGAAAACAGCAATTTTAGCATGTTTTTTTTTTTACGACATTCACCGTGCGGGTTACATGATGTAATAAGTTTATAGTTCGGATCGTTATGGACGCGGCGATACCAAATATGTGTAACTTTTTTACTTTATTTTTTAATAAAAGCAGTTTGTAAGGGGAAAAAGTGGGTTTGTTTTTTTTCCTCTTTTTATGAAACTTTTTTTTTACTTTTTTACTAGTCCCACTAGGTGACTTCACTATGTGATAATAATACACTGCAATATTTCTGTATTGCAGTGTATTATGCCTGTCCGTGTAAAGCAAACAGGCATCTGCTAGGTCATGCCAAAGGCATTTACTACAGGCAGAACTGGGGGCCTTTATTAGGCCCCCGGCTGCCATCGGAGACACAGACACTCGGTGATCTTATCACCGGGTGTCGGTGGGATGAGAGGGAGCTCCCTCCCTCTTTGCAAATCCACTCAGATGCGGCGCTCGCTATTGAGCGCCGCATCTTAGGGCATGTTCACACTGCAACGCCAATTACGTCTGAAATTATGGAGATGTTTTCAGGCGAAAACAGCTCCTGAATTTCAGACGTTTTGACAAGAGCATGCGTTTTTCGCGGCGTCTTTTACAGAGGTAATTGGAGCTGGTTTTCAGCCACTATGCCACTATGGGGCAGTCACTAATGGGTTAAAGACATAGTAAACAACATAAACACACCATACTCTGCATAAATAATGAGTGGAAAAAACTCTCAGAGATTGACCTGCGGTGCAGAATTTTAATCCGCAGCATGTCAATTGTATTTGCGTAAATGCATATTTGTTGCGGATTTTCCTCATTGAATTCAATGGGGAGGTAAATCCCACAACAAATAGCAGTTGTTGCGTTTTTTTGTGGCAGGTTTGCAGTGATTCCGCCACAAAAAACAACTCAGAAAAAAAAATTCTCATACTTACTCAGAAGTCTGTGTTCCTCCCTCCAGCGCAGCCTCCTGGGATGATGTTTCATCCCATGTGACCACTGCAGCCAATCACAGGCTGGAGCGGCCGTCACATGGGATGAAACATAGTCCCAGGAGGCCGGCCTGAATAACATAAGCCAATCACAGGCTTCAGTGGTCTCCTGGGATGAGACGTGCTGCAGTTTTCCACAGCAGACATTCCGGGCAAAAAACTGCACCACAGTTTTCGCCCGGAATTCCCTGAGGCACTTGGGGTGGATACGCTGCATGTGTTAATGGTATTTTCTATGGTGGACTAGGGCAGCAAAGGACATAAAACGTGCATAGCTTAATTTCATCTAATTTAAATATGTCTGTGCTCCAGATTCCATTCTTCACTTTACAAAGCCATACAGCTAAATAATGCATTTTCTTCTGCCCGGAGCCAACTCTAGAGGAGCTCACTTAAAAAAAAAAATGTTTTTTAATAACACTATATATATAAGTATATATATATATATACAGGGTGGGTCATTTATATGGATACACCTAAATAAAATGGGAATGGTTGGTGATATTAACTTCCTGTTTGTGGCACATTAGTATATGGGAGGGGGAAAATTTTTCAAGCTGGGTGTTGACCATGGCGGCCATTTTGAAGTTGGCCATTTTGTATCCAAATTTAGTTTTTTCAATGGGAAGAGGGTCATGTGACACATCAAACTTATCGAGAATTTCACAAGAAAAACAATGGTGTGCTTGGTTTTAACGTTACTTTATTCTTTCATGAGTTATTTACAAGTTTCTGACCACTTATAAAATGTGTTCAAAGTGCTGCCCATTGTGTTGGATTGTCAATGCAACCCTCTTCTCCCACTCTTCACACACTGATAGCAACACCGCAGAAGAAATGCTAGCACAGACTTCCAGTATCCGTAGTTTCAGTTTCTGCACATCTCGTATCTTCACAGCATAGACAATTGCCTTCAGATGACCCCAAAGATAAAAGTCTAAGGGGTTCAGATTGGGAGGCATTTCTTCTGCGGTGTTGCTATCAGTGTGTGAAGAGTGGGAGAAGAGGGTTGCATTGACAATCCAACACAATGGGCAGCACTTTGAACACATTTTATAAGTGGTCAGAAACTTGCAAATAACTCATGAAAGAATAAAGTAACGTTAAAACCAAGGACACCATTGTTTTTCTTGTGAAATTCTCGATAAGTTTGATGTGTCACATGACCCTCTTCCCATTGAAAAAACTAAAGTTGGATACAAAATGGCCAACTTCAAAATGGCCGCCATGTTCAACACCCAGCTTGAAAAGTTTCCCCCCTCCCATATACTAATGTGCCACAAACAGGAAGTTAATATCACCAACCATTCCCATTTTATTTAGGTGTATCCATATAAATGGCCCACCCTGTATATATATAAGAGATATGGCTCACTAGCCATGTGAATATAGAAGTTAGGGGCGCAGGTAAATAAATAAACAAGAAAATAAAGCAGCTTTCTTCAGCAGAATGTCATAAGCAGTAAATCATAACACAGGAGTCCTTACTTCAGGCAGGTTATAAATAAACCAGGATCTCACCAGTCCGTGTGGTAGGAGTATAGCAGAAGTTCTCAGCTACAGAGCTTGTCCAGCTTGCAGCCAGCATAACTTGTACAGCTCCAGTACAACCCACTCTTCTCTGCTTCTAGTCCTCTCTCTCCACCTCACATAACATGCTCTGTCGTCTTTTCTTGATTAAAAACAGGTAGAAAACCCTCAATGGAGTATGGGAGCGACCTTCCCACCCAAGTCACTCCTAAATCCTGAACCCAAATTCCAGTTAATAAAACCACTTAGTAAGGCCCCATGCACACAAACTTATTTTTTTCCTCACATAAATACTGGCGTAAATACGGGTCTTTTGTCACACGTATTCGACCCATATTCCACCAGAATTTATGGACCCGTGCCCGTAAATACGGATCAGGTGTCACCATTATTCCACCCGTATTTACATACCCGTTTTCTCTTCACTAATCGGCAGCCCCTTCTCTCTATCAGTGCTGGATAGAGAGAAGAGGTAGCCCTTTCGGGCAGAGTTTCCGCAGCGATTGAAGGTAAAAGAAGTTCATACGTACCCCGGCCGTTGTCTTAGTGATGAGTCCCTCTTTTAACATCCGGTCCGACCGCCCTGGGTGACGCGGCAGTCCATGTGACTGCTGCAGCCTGTGATTGGCTGCAGCGGTCACATGGGATGAAACGTCATCCCGGGAGGCCGGACTGGATGAAGAAGCAGGGAGTTGTGGATAAGTTAACTTTTAATACTATTAACTCCAGCGGTAGTCACTGTCCCGGGTGCTGAAAGAGTTACTGCCGATTAGTTAACTCTTTCAGCACCCTGGACAGTGACTATCCCCTGACGTCGCCTAGCAACGCTCTCATAATTACGGGTGCACACACATAGCCACCCGTAATTACGATAGCCCCATAGACTTCTATGGGCCTGCCAGTGCCGTAATTACGGCCTGAAATAGGACATGTTCCATATTTTTCAACGGCCCGGGCACCTTCCCGTAAGCAAATGGGAAGGTACCCGTGGCCAATAGTAGTCTATGGACCTGTAATTACAGGCGTTTTTACGTTCGTCTGCATGGGGCCTTAGGCCTCATGCAAACAGCTGTGCCCGTAATTAATAAATCAGAACACCTCGATTTATCATTAATTAAAGAGGCTCTGTCACCACATTATAAGTGCCCTATCTCCTATATAAGGAGATGGGCGCTGTAATGCAGGTGACAGCAGTGCTTTTTATTTAAAAAAACTATCTATTTTCACAACGTTAGGAGCGATTTTGGTTTATGCTAATGAGCTTTCTTAATGCCCAAGTGGGCGTATTTTTACTTTCGACCAAGTGAGCGTTGTACAGAGGAGTGTATGACGCTGACCAATCGGCATCATGCACTCCTCTCCATTAATTTACACTGCACTAGCGATATAGTTATATCACTATGTGCAGCTACATACACAAACCCTAACATTACTACAGTGTCCTGATAATGAATACACATGACCATCCAGCCTGGACGTCATGTGTACTCAGAATCCTGACACTTCTGAATCTTTTCTGTGAGATTCCAGCTACGGATACGAAATCTCGTTTACCTCCGTAATCTCGCGAGAAAGGCTCCTGTGTTGAGTTGAAACGTCGTGTGTATATGGACCAATAAAGCACCTTTTTCTACTTTGCTTATACCTTGGAGTACTGCCTGATTTTTGGATTCTATATATATATATATATATATATATATATATATATATATATATATATATAGATATATATATCTATCAGACAGCATATCTATAACACTACGACCCTATAGCTATGGATAGAATTAGATACACTGGCTCAGCAGACAGTATCACACATGATAGGATTAGATAAAGCGCCCAGCTTGCTGACTTTGCGGCTCCAGCGCTGTACCCAGGAAAGGTAAGTACAAGAATTGCTGTGCTTTTTTATGTGTCACAAATTTTTGGGTGTTTTTTTCAGGTTCGGTTGTTGGACTACTTCGCAGTCTAGGACTACTTCGATGACGGCGTTTTTTTAAAATTCTAAATAAAATGGTTAATGAGGGTTGTGTGGGGGTTTTTATTTCAATAAAATATTTTTTCTATGTCCTTGTATTTTTTTAAACTTTATTACTACTGCCTTATTAATAGCCGCTGGTTGATTTACAGCGTTCATTACTAAGGTGGGGCTTAGTGTTAGTCGGTCCAGAGGTTAACACTGACCCCCATTATTAGCCCGGTACACACTGCCACCAGGGGTACCGGGAGGAGCTGGGTGTGATCATATACCCGACCATCTGTAGTTACTAGGCTGGGAAAGCCCAAAAACAGTGTCCCTTCCCACCCTGGTATTGATAGTTTTTTGGCTTTCCCAGCCTAATAATACCAGCCTGCGGCCGCCCCCGTGCCCAACCATCACTACAGATGGTTGTGTACTGGATCGCACCCGGCTGTACTCGGCACCCCTGATGGTAGTGGGTACCGGGGTAATAATGTGGGTTAGTGTTAGCCTATGCACTGGCTAACACTAAGCCTCGCCTTAGTAATGGACGCTGTCAGACAACGGCCATTACTAGGGCGGTAGTAATAAAGTTTAAAAGAAATACAAAAAAATATTTAATTCAAATAAAAAAAAAACACACAATCCTCGTTAACCATTTTATTGAAAATAAAAAAAAATGTCATCGAAGTAGTCCAACGACCGAACCTGTAAAAAAACAAACACACAAAAAAACAAACACATTAGTAACACTGGTGGTAGGCTTAGATACGGGGCCAATGTGTGATACTGTCTGTTGAATGCTGTCTCTAAGCCTAGCACAAGGTAGACTTAGATACAGGGCCCAGCAGACAGTAATCTTATACAGTATAAGATTACTGTTTGCTGGGGCCTTGTATCTAAGCCTACCATGTGTTATGCTTGGATACAGGCCCTAGCAGATAGGATCACACCATGCTGCTCGCGGTAAAAAAGTGGCATGCTCTTTCTTGCCATGGTTCCACCTCTGACTTCTCATTGAAATCAATGGGAGGCAGAGATAGTGTTTTTTCGCAGTGTTCTTTGCCCGCGGCAAAAAAACTTAGTGTGAACAGGGCTAAAGCCTATCAGTGGCTTAGGGATGTCATTGCGTTTTTGTGGCACAATTTTCAAAACCACGTCAATATTGCAACATTTTTGCCGCGAGTTTGGCCTCAATTTTCGCAATAATGGCAAAACCACGCCATTTTTACTGTGATTAAGAAAATCGCTGTAAAAATGGCGCGGTATTGCCACGATTGCAAAAATTGCGGCACAAAACACAACAAATTTAGGAAACAAATGTAAAGTCATGTAAACATGAGTGATTAGGGCAGCACTTACTGTAGGAGCCCAGTAGTGATGTTCATAACCCTCTGCAGTTTTTAAGGAGCAGGGGAATCGCTGATGATCGGACTGCAAATTGCAGGTACTGTACCTGGTAAGGTCTCAGGAGACGCCATGACTGGTGGGTGGGATCTTCTCTCCTGGGTGGAAGTAGCTGACTTATTTCAAGTTCTGCGGCCGCCGGTCTTCATGCTGCTTGTGCAGCAGTCTAATATCATTGTTTTACAGAAGTGGTGCGGGCGGGCCCTCGGGCCACCCTGGCTTTGCAGCCCGGTCGCAAGTGCGACCGCTGCGACCCCTATAGCTACACCACTGGCCTCCAAACATCTGCCCATTGATTTCAATGGGAAAAACTGTGTTTCGTTCTAATGGGGCGTTTTTTTACATGGCCATTTGAAAAAACTGCGCGTAAAAAAACGCCCCATAAAACAAAGTGCATGCCACTTCCTGAGCCATTTTTTAAGCCGTTTTTCATTGTGTCAATAGAAAAACAGATCCAAACATGGCTCCAAAAACGCATCAAAAAAACGTTTGATGCTTTAAAAATGGCTGAAAATCAGAGGCTGTTTTCCCTTGAAAACGGCTCCATATTTTACAGCCATTTTTACTTTAGCATGTGAACATAGTCTAAACCTGGATCTGAGTGGAGTCGCTACTGGGAGTTTTACCAGGGGAATTTATTTCAAGGCTATCATGCATAAGAGGAGAGTTTAGGGACCCAGCTTTTCTCACATGTGTGAATACCGATTATGTGAATGTGCTTTCACCTCTCTGCACCTTATCCTGTAGATACGCTCTCCAAAGTTTTTTATGTTTCTTTTTACTAATTCTAGTCAGATAAGACGTCACCTGTGAGTCACTGGATTTATAGGAGTTGTCACCTCTCATGACATGTCTATTATAGTAAATCCTTGTACTACCCCTGAAATAACGATTCTGAAGTATCTTTACTTAGAACTGTGTGTTGTGACGTTCCTCTGTTATTTCTCCTGGAAATTTATGATTAAGACCTGGCCTACATGGAGAGTTTGTGTTAGGCAACTAATTAATTTTATCTATAAAGCTACAGCTGTCTTGTGGACTACAGAGTTCTAAGAAAAGATACTCCAACATTATTTTTTCATGGGTAAGGCAAGTATTTACTAAAACAGACATTTCAGGAAAGGTAACAGAGCCTCTAATTGTTTTGTATTCTGCCTGTGACTGTGGGAGCCTGCTCTGTGAGTTTACGTGGACTACTACACACTTCCACTTCCTAATAATAGAACTTACATTTGACTGAGGCAGATCTAGCAGATCAGACTTTCCAGCAACTGACTTGTGGCAAAAGTGGCATCCTAACACATTGCCATATCTGAAGTCACTGAGCTCTTCAGTACGACCCATACTACTACTACTACTACTACTACTACTAATACTGCTATTAGTATTGTTTGTCTAAGGAGATTGCATGACTGTGTGCTTGATTTTATGCACCTATTTGCAATGCACTCAATATATAGAAGGGATATATAGTGTACAGGTCTTTCTCAATGAACTAGAATATCATCAAAAAGTAAATTTATTTCAGTAATTAAATTCAACAAGTGAAACTCATATATTATATAGATTCATTACACACAGGGTGATCTATTTCCTGCATATTTTTTTTTCTTCTGTTGAAGATTATGGCTAACAATTAAAGAAAACCCAAAATTTAGTCTCTTAGAAAATAAGAATATTGGTAAAAGTTATAGATTGTAGACTCATGGTGTCACACTCTAATCAGCTAATCAACACAAAACAGCTGCAAAGGTTTCCTAAGCCTTTAAATGGCCCAACAGTCTGGTTCAGCAGGCTACACTATCATGGGAAAGACTGCTGACTTGTCAGTTGTCCAGAAGACAGTCATTGACACAAGGAGGGTAAGCCAAAAAAGGACATTGCTAAAGAAGCTGGCTGTTCAGGGTGTTGTATCCAAGCATATTAATGGAAAGTTAAGAGGAAGGGAAAAGTGTGATAGAAAAAGGTGCACGAGCAACAGGGATAACCGCAGCCTTGAAAGGATTGTCAAGAAAAGGTCATTCAATGATCTGGGGGAGATTCACAAGGAGTGGACTGCGGCTGGAGTCAGTGCTTCAAGAGCTACCACACACAGACGTATCCAGGACATGAGCTATAGCTGTCGCATTCCTTGCGTCAAACCACTCATAACCCAGAGACTAAGGAGAAAAAGGACTGGCCTCTTGCTCAGTGGTTCAAATTCCTCTTTTCAGATGAAAGTAAATTTACATTTCAATTGGAAATCAAGGTCCCAGGGTCTGGAGGAAGAGTGGTGAGACACTTA
This sequence comes from Rhinoderma darwinii, assembly GCF_050947455.1. NCBI lineage: Eukaryota > Metazoa > Chordata > Amphibia > Anura > Rhinodermatidae > Rhinoderma > Rhinoderma darwinii. The sequence continues at coordinate 192,947,430 of NC_134690.1, read as the reverse complement.
ATCCAAGTTGATTGTGGTCCAGTGTGACAGTCAATGATGGTTTGGGGAGACATGTCATCTGCTGGTGTTGGTCTACTGTGTTATATCAAGTCTAGAGTTAACACAGCCGTCTACCAGGAAATTTTAGAGCACTTCATGCTTCCCTCTAATGACAAGCTTTATGGAGATGCTGATTTTAATTTTCAATTTTGATGCAACATTTTTGTCCTTGTTCCTTTATCTTTGGCATTCGAACGTCTGCTCTAGGGGTTTAGGTGAGTGAGTGGGAGTTACTACTTTGTTTGCCACTTATCATGGTGATCTGTCTCCCCTTCCCATTGACTTGTACATGGCATTCTCTATGCCGTTTTTAAATGTTTTTAACCTCTTCCTAGCATACTGAGTTCTAATCAAATAAAATATATTTTGGATATTCACATAGCTATTCCATGACTTATTGGTTTTTGCCTTATACATAGCTATTCTTTGGTTTCAAGCTTTATGGAGATGCTAATTTCATTTTACAGGAGGACTTGGCACCTGCCCACACTGCCAAATGTACCAATACCTGGTTTAATAACCACAGTATCACTGTGCTTGGGGTATTGTCAAGAGGAAGATGAGAGACACCAGACCCAACAATGCAGACGAACTGAAGTCCGCTATGAAAGCAACCTGGGCTTCCATAACACCTCAGCAGTGCCACATACTGATCGCCTCCATGCCACGCCACATTTATGCAGTAATTCATGAAAAGGGAGCCCCAACCAAGTATTGAGTGCATATACTGTACATACATTTCAGTAGGCGTACAGTTCGGTTTTAAAAATCATTTTTTAAATTGGGCTTATATAATATTCTAATTTTCTGAGAGAATAAATTTGGGGTTTTCATTAACTGTTAGTCATAATCATCAACATTAAAAGAAAAAAAATGCTGAAAATAGATCACTCTGAGTGTAATGAATCTATATAATATATGAGTTTCACTTTTTGAATTAAATTACTGAAGTCAATTAACTTTTTGATGATATTCTAATTAATTGAGAAGGACCTGTATATAGCGCACAGTACGAGCATGAAAACATTAGCATTTACTGATTTACTGTGAATGCAAAATTATTTTATTTACTATGATATTAACCTGTAGAAGATCCTCCAGTATTTTATCAGACTGGTTGGCAATCCAGATGCCCTGTTTTAGGATTGAAGTTTTATACTGTACATAACAAGTGATGTAATACATTGCTAGGCTAAGTAACATCAGTTTTTTCACTACATATGTTCTTGAAAGCAATAATGCATATTACTTCCATCACAAGTGACGACCAAATATTAATAGTTCAATAATTTTTTTTGCTTCTGTCTTTGTTTATTGGTTTCTGCTTGCGCCTCATGTTCTTCATTGTTTTCTTATATGTGTGAAATGATTGATGGGATGAAAATCACAAGAGTAAATAATTAAAAGCAAGAGGGAAGTCAATGCAATATAATAGATTTTTACTGCACATTATTGCTCGGTTACACCAGCTGAAGATCAACAGCCAGACTTAGCTTTTATTACAGTGCTCCATTTGCATAATATCACCATTCTTCCTGCTATGACAAATTTGATTTATTTCATATATTATCACCCAAATGCTTCTGGTAATAGTTGTCACTTTATTGGTTTTTATAAAGCTTTTTATACAGCATAAGCCATCACTTTCATTCCAGTGAACTGTGTTTTCATAGATCAGCAGCAAAACGGAAGCACATAATATTATTTATATACCTTTTATAAAACATTTATTTATATGTGTCTTAAATACGTATTTGTCGCTTTAATTTGATTATTACAGGCTACATTAACTGAGCAGTACTGCTTTCACTTCTAGGCACCTTGCACTTACTCACTTTGCAATCAAATCACTTTATTAGATTTAAATTTTGGTATTAATTTTATAATAAATGATTCCATATGCAGGGAAACATTTCTCTGAGTGGAGTGATATAACTGTTTATAATAGTTGCTGTTAGGATTCATTTAAAAAATATTTTGCATTCTTATTAAATATACATTTATACATACACATATGAATTAATGAGTTACAGTGTATATGATAAGAAGAAACACACACTCACACACAGACACACACACACACACACACACACACACACACACACACTATATCAGTTATACAGCTAACAGGTATAGCTAGGGGTATACCTGGCTGCTCAGACATATCGTTGCCTGTGATTTACTGCAGCAGTCATATAGGACCATATAATGTCATCTCAGGAGGCTGGCAGGGACACACCACTACAGGAGAGGAGATGAGTATAGTATTTTTTTTTATCTCCTCTTTTCCCCTCTTCCTTAATACAAATCTGTAAAAGAAGGCTGACAGTCATGATTTTGCCAATTTGCGCACTGCGAACCCCAAAAGGGTCGGATATCGTTGATTACAAAACTTTTGGGAAATTCAGACTGAATTCGATTAGTTTAGAATCGGTTCGCTCATCTCTAGTTCTCGGTAAAAATAAGTATAAAAATAAAATAACCTGAAGCATACCTCGTACTTGGAGTGCTGTTTCATCTTTTTATACATGGGGTTCATATTTGAATGGGAAATGACCAGCCCTGCCGGAACGTGCGCCCATTTGACTAGAAGTCGTACTGCTTGGTCTTCGGAATTTTAGATCATATATTGTTCTGTCCAATACACACATGGAGAACTTGTTTGCTCATAACCTTGCTTATTGTAACAGATTTGAATAAATACTGAATAAGGCATCCTTCAACTTGATTTTATTGATCCTGGAAAATACTCAAGAATAGTTAGGGACTGTTCACACCTGCGTTGGAGGCTCCATTAGGGGCCTGCGTCGCAGATCCGGCAGAGATTACCGAAAACAAGAGCAAAGGATGCTCACACACCCTAGAACCGGAAAGAAATTTAAGATCAAGGGTCTTTTCTCATGTGATTCAGAATATGTGGTGTTGCTTATTAAATGCCCTTGTGGGCTTAGATATGTGGGAGAAACAATTCAGAAAATAAAATAATTCTTAGCCAAGCATAAATCTAAGAATCCAAATTGCAAAATTAAACTTTCCTTCACGCCACACTTTCTAGAAATGGGACATAAATTACACCAATTCAAATGTCATGTTATCGATTGGATCCTTCCACTGAGACGGGGTGGGGACAGGGTTGATCTGCAGGAACAGCGGGAGATTAAGTAAATTTTTCAAGTAGACACACTTCATCTTTAGGGGCTAAATAGGGACTATTATGCCATTTAAACTGTCTGATATATATGTGTATCGCTAGTCCATGTATAGGTAACTGTATGTATTATCTGATTATACTGTTGTAACGGCTGCCACGCCGTTCTCCACTGCTTCCATGGCCTCTGCTCCGGTTCCTGCACCCTCCATTCCCTCATGCTCGTCCCGAGCTCCACTCACCCGATCCGGACGCTCTGCAGGCTCTGGGCGTCGTTAGGTAACTGCATCTCTCACCTCCCTCCACGGCCATCATCCACTATGTGCGGCTGCAGCCACTGGAGGGCGCACGCGCTGACTCTTCCCTTCTTAAATGGCCGTCGTGTGTCTAAATCCTAAGACTTCCTATTTAAGGACCCGCCTCCCTCAGATCTTTGCTTGTTCAACCAAGTTATCCCTGTGAGCTTCCCTGCACCCAGTTTTCCCTGTTTCCTTGCCTTCTGCCTTTGTCTGGATTTGCCATTGTGACCTCTGCCTGAACTTGTACTATCCTTGCCTGCCGCCTGCCTTGATCTATTGCTATCCATACCCGTAACGACGTCTGCTGCCTGTCCTGACTTCTGGCCTATTCATCTGTTGTGCCAAGTGTTGCCCTGAGTTACAAGCACCATCTCCCAGACGACACAGAGGATCCTCAAACAAACCGGTGAGAACCGTGATAACTGTACGCTACACAAATTGTGTGATCAATGATGTCCTGAGTACTTGCTATTGGATTCTTACCCCATGGATTTGTTGTTTATAGGCTTATAACAAACCTTGTATTATATATACAGTGAGAGATACTTAATGTTTTTAATATTATTTCTTTTTTACAGATTACAATGCTCGAGAGAACGGTGTGCTCACTATCGTTACAGTCACAGAATTATTATGTTTTATGTAGGTCTAGTTTTTATGAATTTGCCATTTATATGTTGTTTTTTTTTTAAATTTTCCCTTTATATGATATTTGTGTCCGCGTAACCATTCCCTATATATTCATTTCAATCCTGCCCATATTGATTCCTGTTTTGATATGTCATATAGGCTCTGCATTATTTTGTATTCTTTGTTTCATTTATTACATAGAGAATAAATTAGATTGTTTGTGGCATCATGTGTATCATATGTATCCAGAAGAGGCTAATTTTGAGCTGAATCTTTGAAGGAATGTATATACCCTTTTAATTATTTGGATGTCATGGAAACTTTGAACACCACATATTAAAATGTATTTTGTTTTTCTCTAGGTCCTTTTTTGTATTTCTCGGTCTGAAATCAGCAAACCTATTTTGGTTACCGAACTTATATGCACTTGTGGGGACTAGACATGATTGTCCCATATTTACATGCAGTGCCATATGTTAAGGAATTTGTACACGACACTCTAATTTCTATTGATGCAGATGTCTTTGTTATACTGATCCAAAAAGTAATGCTTGCATATGTATGCTGCTACGGATGTAGCCAACTTTATCTTGACTCTGATAGCTTGCTGCAGCGTGATATCACACATCAAATGCAATTGAAAAGTCATTGAAAAAGTCAAGATAAAGGATCTAGCCACTGTGTATTTAATGTGTTAAAAGTCAAGACAAAGACGGCTACATTTGTATGTCATGTTTTATATCTCATATTTGTAACTATGATGTTTTTATTTTTTATGTTTTGTTTAACAGCCTGATAAAGGGTATAAATTACCCAGAATGTTGTAACTATATATGACTAATTGAATGCACGAGTAGTGTTGTCATGGTTCTAAGTGAAAAAGTGTAAAAATTGTATCTTTTTAAGCATACCACGTACTCGGAGTGCTGTTCCATCTTTGTATATAGTATAAATTGGATTCATATTTGGATGGGGAGGCGCCAGCCCACCAGGAATGTACACCCATTAACATTACACTAGAAGCTGTGTTGCCTAATTTTCCGTGTGTGTGTGTGTGCGTGTGTGTGTGTGTGTGTGTGTGTGTGTGTATCCATTCGTGTGAGCAGTAGTGGGCACTGTCAGGAGCCTGCCCTCGAATAGCATGTATCATTTAGGGGCGCCCTTGCCCTGTCTGTGACAGTTAAGAGCAAGCCAGCTATCACACAAGTCTGCCTAAACCATGTCTATTCTTGTGCCTCCCACACTGGTAAGTTATCTGGCGGCTGTGTGCACCATTGGTGACGGTTTTAAGGATATAATTACGTTGTTACAATAGCACCTGTTCCCTACCATCTTTGCCGCAATATTCCTGTGAGGGCCGTATACCACCTAGACCAGACATGGGCAAACTACGGCCCGCGGGCCACATACGGCCCGTTAGGCTTTTTAATCCGGCCCGCCGAACTTGTCCAAATAATAGTAAAAACCTCCTTTTTTTTCCCCTTTCCCTGCAATGCCCACGTTTTCCCAATAGATGGCGCACTCAAAACACATTGACCGTTGTTAAAACCCCTTAACGCCGAAGGACGGATATATCCGTCCTCAGCAGTTGCTAGTTCGCGCAGGAGGACGGATATATCCGTCCTGTGATGGCGCGGGTACTGACACTGTACCCACGCGATCAGCGGCAGGAGCACAGCTGTTATACACAGCCTGGCTCCTGCTGCAACTGCCGGAATCGAAGCACGCGCCGATTCCGGCAGTTTAACCCATTAAATGCCGCTGTCAACAGTGACAGCGGCATTTAATGTGTTTGACAGAGGGGGGAACTCCCTCTGTCTCCCGATCGGCGCCCCCGCAAACAAATCGCGGGTCGCCGTCGGGTTTCCATGACAGCCGGGGGTCTAACAAAGACCCCCATGTCTGTCTTCAGCATCTGCCTGTTAGGCGATGCCAGAGGCATGACCTAACAGGTTGCCGGTCAGTTTTACACTGACAGGCAATAATGCTTTGGTATACGAAGTATACCAAAGCATTATATATGCGATCGGCACATCGCATAGTGAAGTCCCCTGGTGGGACAAAAAAAAAAAAAGTAAAACCGTTAAATAAAGTTTGTGAAAAAAAAAATAAAAAAAATTACAGTCAAAGTCAAATAAAACTACTTTTTTGCCCCAAAAAGTGGTTTTATTTAATAAAACGGTCAAAACAAATCACACATACACATATATGGTATCCCCGCGATCGTAACAACTTGACCAATAAAATGAACACATTAATTAAACCGCCGGATGAACGGCGTCCAAAGAAAACGCAAAAAACAACGGCAAAATTCTCTCTTTTCTCCCATTCCCCCCATAAAAAATAAAATAAAAGTTCATCTATAAGTCCTATGTACCCCAAAATAGTACTAATGAAAACTACACATTGTCCCGCAAAAATCAATCCCACGTACGGCCACATCGACGGAAAAATAAAAAAATTACGCCTCTTGGAACGCGGCGATGCAAAAACAAGTAATTTTTTTCTAAAAGGGTTTTTATTGTGCAAACGTAGAAAAAACATATAAAACCTTTACACATTTGGTATCCCTGTAATCGTGCCGACCCATAGAATAAAGTTAACATGTTATTTACGCTGCATAGTAAACGGCGTAAATTTATAACGTGAAAATTAATGCTGGAATAGCTGCTTATTTTCAATTCTCTCCTAAAATAAAGTTAATAAAAGTTAATCAATATGTTATAAGCATCTAAAAATGGTACAATTACAAAATACAACTCGTCCCGGAAAAAACAAGCCCTTATACGGCTATGTCGACGGAATAAAAAAAGAGTTACGACTCTTGGAATGCGACCGTGGAAAAACAAAAAATAATCCTTGGTCATTAACGTGCAAAATGGCCCGGTCATTAAGGGGTTAATGTGGCGCGTATTTCTCTTTATTTCACTTTAATTTTCACTTCGTTTCACGTCACCATTAAGCCCTTCGGTTTTCAAAGAGTACAATATCAGCCGTCACTTTGCCACGAAGCATGCAAACTATGCTAGCAAGCAGTCAACACAAGAACGGGCGGCTACTGCTCAGAGGTTGGCAGCTAATTTACAGAGTCAACAGAACTTTTTTCTTGATAAATCACAGTGCGTATGTTATTTTAATCTATTTACATTTCCTTCTCCCAGTATCTGCGAAATAGTATGTAAATGCCATATCTTGCATATTCCTTGAGACAAATTTATTAACTGATAAGGGCTATTTTTCACATTTGAAAGACAGTTAATAAATTGGGTTGTAGTGTTCTTACTGTGCTATGAGGTTTGCACACACTACATTTAATGCTTTAGTATATTCGGCCCAAACACTCCCTCCAAATGCTCCTGGCCCGGCCCCTCTGTCAAATTTTAGAACCCATTGTGGCCCGCGAGTCAAAAAGTTTGCCCACCCCTGACCTAGACTGCACCTTACAAGACTTGTACCAGAAAAAAAATTGCCATGGTATACTATATGAAACACACAGGGGCGTAACTTGGAAACACTGGGCCCCATAACAAATTTTTGTCTGTCTCCCCTCCCCTGGGTGCCACACACACCCCTTCCTTGTAGATAGGGCCCTCCTGTAACTTGTGCCATACAGCCCCCCTGTAGATTCTGCCCTACAGCCCGCTTGTAGATAGTGCCATACAGCCCCCCACCTCCCCCTTGTAGACAGTGCCATACAGCTCCCCACCTTCCCCTTGTAGACAGTGCAATATAGTCTCTCTCCTCCCCTTGTAGATAGTTATATTTTTTAAATGTTAATTATTCCTCTGCCCTTACTTGCGTTGGATGCTGCAGCTGCCAGAAATTGGGTAGAGTAGTGATGCATTGGCTGATGAAATATTCCAGAAATATTTTGGTTTTACGGATTCTAGATTATCAACATTTTACAGTATATATATTTAACAGCAAGATCAGTGAAAAGGTAAACTATTCCAATAAACTAGGGATGTACTGAATGTACAGTACACATCAGAAAAAGTACATCAGAAAAAGTATGTACTCTTTATGTTAATGTTTAGGGTTTATGAAATGAACATTTACTTTACCCTCATGTGGATAATAACAAATGAGCTGCTAATTTGAATGGCAGTATTGTAACTAGTACATTTTGGTTTGTTAAAGGCTGGGCTAAAAAACGATCTAATAGTTTCCTTCTATAAAGTTTTACTTAGACCCTGCTTTCTTTTTTGCCTATTATTGGTGTGTTTCTTTCTTCTTTTAGACTAATCTTGATGTCCAACAGTAAGAATTTTTTTGGATTACAATAGAAATAACAGTTGACAAAATAAGTATGATATAAGCCTCATCACTCTTGTGTCCATGACCCTCATCATGACTAACAAGAAATGGCTTTCCTGCAGTTGTGGTTTATGTTTATCAGTCATTGGGGGCTTTAGAAAACAATTGAGATTTACTGTGGATTTTCATGACATCAGCTGTCCCATTCTTCATCGTGGTAGCAACCTCGAAAGCATTTGTCAGGATCAAGGTGTTTATATCAGAAACTGTGCCATGAATTATACAGTGGGGCTGTTAAGCATTGTGTAAGAACATAAAATGTATGGCAGGTTAGTGACCTATGGGGCAAATACTGTATCCAAGAGTGTCAGAACTAGATTGCAGACTGTTAGTGATAACACTTTTGATCCTAGAAGACAGAATGCACCCACACTTGATCATTTTCTTCAACAGAATAAAAATAGAAAAATTAATTTAATTTTGGCAGATTACGTAAACTAAATGTAATAAGTGGGGCAGCTTCTTTCATATCTAATATTATTCTCTTCTGTTTTAAAAAAGCCATTACCAAGAATAAATTAATTTAAGCTATGTCATGATGATAAGTGTTACACAGCTTAGCACATCTATATTAAAGAGGTGTAGCATAACAATTATATGGTAATAGAGATGTGTGAAAGAAATATATTGATCCTTGTGTCTATATTGAAATGGGCAAACTATCTAGGCCCTGGACATTTACCCATGGAGAAAAAGGCATTCAACAAATATATGCAGAGAAGACTAAAGCTGCTTCTTACCTCTTCTCTATTTCAGCATACCTAGCGCTCTATAAATGACACTGTGCGCTCATGACATATCCAGATCAGCTCTACCTGTGACGTATGTCAAGGTAGTGGGATTTTTTTGTTTGTATGTGTGCCCCAGGTACAGGCAGTGGCGGATTAAGTAGACCATGGGCCCTTGGCTGTTACCCAAACTTGGGCCCCCCTTCCTCACTGCCGCCCTGCTGCGCCGTAACTATTTTTAACACTACCTTTTTGGGCAAGCATTAACAGTGTTACGATTTCCCTTGTCACAGCGCGGTGTCCCTACATACTGACAGTATCACACTGTGCAGGGACACAACCTCCTGACAAGGGGAATTGTCTATCAGTCCTGGACTGCAGAAAGACTTTTTGTGAAATACAAGGATTTCCTATAATAAACATGTCAGGAAAGGTGACAGATTCTCTATAAATCTAGTAACTCACAGGTGACGACGTCTCAGATTCTAGTCGTTTTTTTCCTCTTTTCTTCTCCATCCGGTCCAGCGCTCATGACAACTTCTCCCAGCCATGACTCATTTCTGCAGAATTTGCCACTCAGACGTCTCCTCACTTTTCCAACATTTCCACACCTATAAACGAAAATAAAGTTATCATGGTGCCGCATGCTGTACCCCTAAATATAATAGCACCAAACACTGCGCGCCTGAATATAATAATACCACACACTGTAAAACACCACATACACACATCCCCCTGTACATAGTGCCACACACAGCCCCTGTAGATATTACACACCCCCATAGATATCGCCATACACAGCCCCCTCTATATATCACACATCCCCCTCGTAGAGAGCGTTACACACAGCCCCCTATAGATAGTGCCATACAGCCCCCCTGTAGAGAGCGCCACACAGCCCTCCCCCTCTTGTAAATAGCACCAAAAAGCCTCCCCTATAAAGAGCGCCACACACATACCACTGTGGATAGCACTACAAAGCCCCCCCTTGTATATAGTGCCACACAGCGCTCCCCCTTGTACAGTGAAGGAAATAAGTATTTGATCCCTTGCTGATTTTGTAAGTTTGCCCACTTTCAAAGACATGAACAGTCTAGAATTTTTAGGCTAGGTTAATTTTACCAGTGAGAGATAGATTATATTTAAAAAAAAACAGAAAATCACATTGTCAAAATGATATATATTTATTTGCATTGTGCACAGAGAAATAAGTACTTGATACCTTTGGCAAACAAGACTTAATACTTGGTGGCAAAACCCTTGTTGGCAAGCACAGCAGTCAGACGTTTTTTGTAGTTGATGATGAGGTTTGCACACATGTTAGATGGAATTTTGGCCCACTCCTCTTTGCAGATCATCTGTAAATCATTAAGATTTCGAGGCTGTCGCTTGGCAACTCAGATCTTCAGCTCCCTCCATAAGTTTTCGATGGGATTAAGGTCTAGAGACTGGCTAGGCCACTCCATGACCTTAATGTGCTTCTTTTTGAGCCACTCCTTTGTTTCCTTGGCTGTATGTTTCGGGTCATTGTCGTGCTGGAAGACCCAGCCACGAGCCATTTTTAATGTCCTGGTGGAGGGAAGGAGGTTGTCACTCAGGATTTGACGGTACATGGCTCCATCCATTCTCCCATTGATGCGGTGAAGTAGTCCTGTGCCCTTAGCAGAGAAACACCCCCAAAACATAATGTTTCCACCTCCATGCTTGACAGTGGGCACGGTGTTCTTTGGGTCATAGGCAGCATTTCTCTTCCTCCAAACATGGCGAGTTGAGTTATTGCCAAAGAGCTCAATTTTAGTCTCATCTGACCACAGCACCTTCTCCCAATCACTCTCAGAATCATGCAGATGTTCATTTGCAAACTTCAGACGGGCCTGTACATGTGCCTTCTTGAGCAGGAGGACCTTGCGGGCACTGCAGGATTTTAATCCATTACGGCGTAATGTGTTACCAATGGTTTTCTTGGTGACTGTGGTCCCAGCTGCCTTGAGATCATTAACAAGTTCCCCACATGTAGTTTTCGGCTGAGCTCTCACCTTCCTCAGGATCAAGGATACCCCACGAGGTGAGATTTTGCATGGAGCCCCAGATCGATGTCGATTGACAGTCATTTTGTATGTCTTCCATTTTCTTACTATTGCACCAACAGTTGTCTCCTTCTCACCCAGCGTCTTACTTATGGTTTTGTAGCCCATTCCAGCCTTGTGCAGGTCTATGATCTTGTCCCTGACATCCTTAGAAAGCTCTTTGGTCTTGCCCATGTTGTAGAGGTTAGAGTCAGACTGATTAATTGAGTCTGTGGACAGGAGTCTTTTATACAGGTGACATGTAAGACAGCTGTCTTTAATGCAGGCACCAAGTTGATTTGGAGCGTGTAACTGGTCTGGAGGAGGCTGAACTCTTAATGGTTGGTAGGGGATCAAATACTTATTTCTCTGTGCACAATGCAAATAAATATATATCATTTTGACAATGTGATTTTCTTTTTTTTTTTTTATATAATCTATCTCTCACTGGTAAAATTAACCTAGCCTAAAAATTCTAGACTGTTCATGTCTTTGACAGTGGGCAAACTTACAAAATCAGCAAGGGATCAAATACTTATTTCCTTCACTGTATATAGTGCCACACAGCGCTCCCCCTTGTATATAGTGCCTCACAGCGCTCAACCTTGTATATAGTGCCTCACAGCGCTCCCCCTTGTATATAGTGCCACAAGGTTATGTACACATTTAAAAACTTTATATTATACATATATATATATATATATATATATATATATATATATATATAGTATGTGTGTGTATCAGTGTGATTGATTGATTGATTTTATTAAAAAATATTTTTACTCTTTGAGATACAGCTGCTTTGTATCCTGTATCCGTCAGGTCAGCAGGACTGACAGGATCAGTGACACGCAGGATCCAACTCAAATCTATCACATTTAAGATTATAATTTAGCGCAGGGCCCATTTCACTGATCCCGTCAGTCCTGCTGACCTGACGGATACAGGATACAAAGCAGCTGTATCTCAAAAAGTGAAAATATTTTTTAATAAAACGTAATTACAAAATTGCACATTTTTATTAAAAATAAATAAAACCGACGTGATTTTTGCAACGTTTTTTCCGTAGACAATGCAGGTTTCGTTTTTTTTTTGCGTTTTTATACACACCTTTTTTGCTATTTTAGAATTTTTATTCATAAAGTTTGAAAATAATAGCAAAAAAATAAGCTTTTTTACGTTTCAGCTCTTTTTTTTGTAATAACATAGTTTTACCCTAAAATAGACCTTTTATTTGTAATCGTCATTGTCTACCTCAAATTTTAATATATTACATGTCTATATTAGGGTAATTGGGTCAGCGCTAGCGTTACAACAATGATTGGCAGGGGGAAAGTTTTTTTTTGGGGTGGGTATTTTATGTGTATTTATTATTTCATTTTTCTTCCACTTTACTTTATTATTTTTTTATTACTATGGTCTGTTCCTCAAAGGTCAAAGAAGACCTTTGGGGAACTTTATATATTTTTTTTCTTTCTTTTACACCATGTTTTTCCACTGTAACTGGAGCTGCACAGCAGCCCCAGTTACAGGGGAAATCAGCCCTCTCATAGTGACGATTGTCACTAATAGGGCTGTGCTGGGTCTAGTAAGACCCAGCAACAGTCTGCCACTAACGGCACCCGGCGATCATGTGACCAGTCACATGATCACCGGGAGGAATAAAGACAGCACCGCTGCTGCTGTCTCTATTCCTTTACACAGCGTTCATTGAGCGCTGTGTAAAAGAGATCAGAGAAGACAGAAGCAGCGAAAGCTGCTTCTATCTTCTCCTCAGGGTCCCCGGCAGTCACTGACAGCCGGAGACGCGACATTAAGCTGCCCGATCGCGCGGGCAGCAAGTTAAAACCCGAGCCGTAGAAAGTCTATGGCTCGGGTTTTAAGGACCTGTCCCTGACCGCTGGCCGTAAAAATACAGCCAGCGGTCGGGAACCAGTTGGGCAAGATAAGTCAACTAACCTAAGCGCCGGTGACCGCCTGGCCGGCTCTTCTCTTGCAGCTTTGGAGTAACAGAACAGCCGTCCGTCGCTGTTCTGTTACTCAATGGCGGCGCCCGCACTTTCAGGGAGGCGTGTCCTACCCCTGGATCCCGGCCAATTCTCTGCTCCTCCCCATCTTCGGCAGTTAGCAGCGCTGGCGCGCTGTATAGGTTTATAGGACGATGTGCGGTTCGGGCTGCCATGGGCCCCCTGTGAGCCTCGGGCCCCGGGCGGCCGCCCGGACCGCCCGTATGATAATCCGCCACTGGGTACAGGTGAAGACTGCTGAACGTGTTACAACTGTCTTTTGCGACCTAAAGAAGAAATATATACATCAAGTACAAAAATAAATTAATATAGAAAGAAAACAACTGCCACCGCCAATCCAAACCCTTTCTGCTGTAGTCCACCATGATCACCTAAAGCTAAAAATGTTATATATCAAAATGACTGTGAAAGAAAGAACCAGTTTAAATACTTTATTTTAGTGTGACTTAGAGATATTTAAAAGTAAAGAAATATAAAAAGAAACTAATTTTTTTTATTAAATATAGTAAGAACAAGCAAACGTTCCTGTCCAAAAACAAAATTTATTGGAAAGCTTAACATATACAAAAATTTTGGATCCACTTAACCACATTTTTCACCGAATTGCGAAAAATGACAGCTGTGCGTAGGATGCAAAGATTTTCTACATAGTGCTATATATTGATAGAAAAAAGGATGTTATTCTAAATAAGAAATAGCCATTTGATTGTGACTATATGGTAAGTGGGTCAGAGATCTGCAACTTCACCCAACTTCATTAACTTTGCCATTGCTTGAAGATGAGCATTTAAGTGTTCAAAATACAGAATGTGGTTATTTTACTTTTTCCCATTCTAAGGCCTCATGTTCATGGCCGTATTTTTGGCTCCATGCAACCTCCGAATTGTACAGTTTTTGTAGTGCTCTCATAGACCTCGATTGGTCAAATACTGTACCTGTGTAGCCCTCTGATTTGATATAGAGGTATACGTGTTTTTTTTCGGTTGGATTCGGTTTGATTCCATTAAAAAAATGGTTCCATTGTATGCCATATGCTGGAAGTATTTTCCATTTTCCATTGCAACATCAATGGTGTCTGCTCTTTTTAGCTTAGAGTTGAAGCCTCACATGAATTGGTATTTATGATTTTTCCTGAACGCAGAGAAAATGAAAGAACACATTAAAGACACAATTGAGCTGCCTCTGGCAAATCTGATAGGCTCCATGAGGTTGATAATTCACACAGTGCAATAGATTGAAATCTGTTGTGTAATCTGTCGTTCCTACAAAAATCAGTAATTCCAGAACTGCTTCTTCAGAGAATATATGGGTTTTATAGGCATTGTTTTGCTTTTTATTACTCTACGTTATCATCCTGTCAAAACATGCCATGGTTAAAAATGCCCAAGGAATTAAATTACAGCAGAATAACATCATTTACTGTGTCCATAATGTAGCAAAGCCTGATCATTATCAAGAGATCATATTAAAGATATCTTGCTGTTTAACATTTTAAGTCCTTTCTTATGCAAATATAGTTTCTAAAATTGTAGCTATTCCTAATACAATATTTTGAGAAAGATATACAAATGTACAGAATTTTTACCTAACCTACTATTATACGGAAGATTTGGTTTGTCCAGCCCTTCAACTGTACTAACTGTACTGGTTCTCAGTATATTTGGGTTTTCCCATCCTCCAACTGTACTTGGCCTATCAAAGTTTAACTGAAGTGAGAAACAGTCTAAACCCCAGAACCCCTATGACCTTCAGACATTTAGGGATGGTGTAACGGCCACGACCACAGACTCCTGGCCTCCTGCCAGCATCTCGCTCCTGTGAAACGCCAGATCACGCGGCCGTCCTATCCTGGACTGTGTGCTAGGGTGCGAGCGCGCTCGCTCGTCCCCAGACTTAAAGAGCCAACGCGTGCATACTAAACGTTCCCTAACCAATCCCCAGATCACCCCGGACTATAAAAAGGGCTCCGCCCTTCCACTCCTTGCCCGAGCGTTGTTGTTGTCTACCCATGTTCGTATTGCAAACGGTCCCTTAGTTGTATCCTGCTCCCAGCGTTCTCATATCCTGGTTCCTGTATCGTGTTGCTGAGTTGTCTCCTGTACCTAAGACTTTAGTTGGAGTCGTGTGTATCATTTGCCATGCCTGGTGTCATCTATCATGTCTGCTGTCATCTGCCACACCTGTCATCTGCCACACCTGCTGTCATCTGCCACGCCTGCTGTCATCTGCCACGCCTGCTGTCATATACCATGTCTGGTATCATCCGCCATGTCTGGCGTCCTCCGCAACATCAAGTTCCATCCGTGCAAAAGCCACTGCTACTGTATGGACTCTTACAGGTACTCCCATGCTAAGGACTTTGGATAGATTTTAGAGACTGTTATTTGGCCAGCTGCCACTCCGCTACGGCTGAGCGGCCTACTGGTTCCACATACCCCTAGATCATGACAGATGGCATCTGATGTGCAAACTCCTGCTGGTTAGTGCAGGAGTATGGATGATGTAAATACATGGGCTGGCACTTATGACTTCAATGTGGATGCCATTTACTCAACACTTGCAAAAATTTATTTGTTGAGTAAGGTATTCTGCACTGAAATACAATAAATATACTCATATTTGACATTTGTCTAATTTAGAGCCCTTACAATTTATATAAGAACAATGCAACATTATTACTTTGCATCGCAAAGAATCTTTAATAGTATAAGGGTCATATAAAATGCAGAAACATCTGAAAAAAGCATTCAAAGTGTTTACCTACTTATTGCAGAACATGGAAAATGCCTATTTCCGTACTTTAAGATACGGTCTCTTTAAAATTTTTATCTGCAAACACCGATTCCAGTGCAGATCAATAAAAGACCAGGACAAAAAAAGCAAAATAAATAATTCAACTCTATATTTTTTTTAAAGTACTGTAGTATGTTCATTATATAAAATTTTAATATATTGATTTTTATTTTTAATTCATGTCTCATTACAGTAGTACTGTGGTTAAGAAACCTAGTAGAAGACATAACAGCAGCAACTAGGTGAAAATAAGAGCAGGTAGCTTAATAGCAGGTATATATAGTGGTATAGAAGCTGTAAACATACTGTTTTTAGGGTCAGTTCACACGTAGTGTAAATGTTGCGGATTTTGAGCAACGGATTTCACTGCTGAAAAGCCACATCATTATACAGTAGCAGCAGAGTGGATGAGATTTGAACAAATCTCATCCACACGCTGCGTAAATGCTGAGCGTAAAAAACGCTCAGAAATTGACATGCGGTATTTTTTTTTCATCCACGGCATGTCAATTGTATTTGTGTAAACGTTGCTTTTTTTGTTGCGGCATTTCCACATTGATTTCAATGGTGGGGGTAAAGCCCGCAACAAACAGCAGATGTAGCTGTTTTTGTGGCGGAATCCCAGCAATTCCGCCGCAAAAAAACGCAACTCAGAAAAAAAATCTTATACTTACCCAGAAGTTTTTCTTCATCCAGGCCGGCCTCCTAGGATAACGATTCATCACACGTGACCGCTGCAGCCAATCACAGGCTGCAGTGGTCACACAGGATGAAATGTCATCCCAGGGCTGCAAAGCGTTATGACTTCAGGAGGGACGCGTTGTCATGGTAAGTATCTTTTTGTTTTTCTGTGCAGTTTTCTGCAGCGGACATTCCGTCCAGAAAACTGCACCACAATTTGTATCCGCCCTGTCTGAACATACACTTAAAGTACAAAACAAATCCAATAGTGATAAAGACACACTGGCACTCTTCCAAATTCAGAACCTGTTCCCAGCATTCAATGGTGTTGCTCAGCAGCAATGACTTCAGTCGCAAAGTATAATTTAATAGGAGAGAAAGAAGTTGCGGCACTCACCAGAGAATTTGGAAATTTTAAGACATCATAGTGTATTTCCCAGCATAAAAATAATGTATTTCACAAATAATAAAGCAATAGCCAAAATGTCCACAAAATGTTAAGAAACCAGGAATGTCATTGCCACTGTAAAGTAGTTTGCTGGTGCTGAATACAGTTTCCTCAGTCCTTCTGAAAAGGACTTGCTGTTGCAGGAGGAGAGCCCAGTCAGTCAGCAATATTCCTCCAGTCAGTGTTGACAAGTGTTGTTTTAAACCTTTATGAACATTTTATAAGTGCCATTAATCACATCACTACTGTCTCATGACAATGGAAATGGCACTTTAAGATTCGAAACCATCCAGACTGACCAGTGCTAAGTATGATAACATGTGAAGGCTTATAGCGGAATTTACATCTATATCCCATCACTGGAAAATGGACTTACTCTGGAGACATGGTAGCTGGGATCTTCAGCCATAACTGTCATTTTCATGGTACAAAACAATCCTGTAGCAATAAACAGTAATAAGAATGTGGTAGGTCAGAAAAATAAAATAAAAAATAAATGGTACTGTATCTAACAATCTTTCCATTTAGTCTATTATATAAAAATAGGTCATTCTGAGAATAAAATCTAGCAGTGATTTTAAAGGGATTCTGTTATCACATTTTTGTTTCCCAAAGTGCTAATACCACTATATAGGGAATAATACCAGTTTTTCAAACTAACCTATGTTGCCCAAGCTAGTCCGTCGTGAACCATAAAAAAGCGCTTTTATTTCTCCGGACGCCATATGCAAAAGTGCATTGAAGAGTCCTGAAATCCAGGAAGTATCTGACAATCTAATATGAAACTACAGAATACAGGACACTTCCGGAATTGCAGGACTCTTCAGAGCTAATTTGCATACAGGAGGAAAAAAAGCAACATAGGTAGGTTTGAAAACTATCATAATTTAATAGCAGTATCTATGGTTTGGGAGGCGAACATGTAAATTCTGACTATTGTTCCCATGGCAATGTTCTGCACAGTATGTTCTTTTCACGTTTTCTGAAATTGCCATATTAATGCTGTGACACCCATTTCCACTGTACTACAAAAACTATTTTGGACTTTTGTATATGTTGTATGCTGGTGCAAATATTGTCACTTTTGAAGTTAACACAATAGGATATTATGCCACATAGCTGGTTATCTTAAACATTTAAAAAAGCCTTCCATTAATAAATGTTTCTTTTAATTAAAGAGGGTTTTCCCACAAGCCAAAGTAATTAATTTATAACTGGGAACACATTTACGATACCTTTAAACCCAAATAGGAATAAAAAATGTTTTTTACAAAAACTTACTTTTCAATACTCTCATAGTTCCCATGATTCATTTCTACTTACTGGTTCAGTACTTTAAATGTGGGTGGGCTTTCCTTTTCCCCTGACATGCTGCCGCCTCCCCCACAGTTCCCCATCCCAATGTTATCCGTCATCTGACCGACTACTCCCACACACTACAAGCCCCAGTGAATTCCAAAAGAAGCTATCCTGTCCCAAAATATGATAATAAAGTTTATTTATCCAAATGGCAGTTGAAGTAATAACTCACCCTCTGAATGTAAATAGGCCTGCCGATTTCTTCCCGCAGCTTCTCTACTAATGAAGAGGTAGATCGCCACTGACTAATCATTGACAATGACAGGCAAAGCAGAATGTGTACACAGTAGTCAGATAACACAATCTGTGCTCTGCTGGTTTGCAGGGCCGGTGCTTGCCAGGTAGTGTTTCCCTGCAGTCACTCACCACTCAAGGCGCTGCACCAGGAATGCAGACAGTATGGTCTGTGCTCTGTGTCTGTGCAAGGAAAGATATAACAATTAGTTAATTTGTTAAGTGGTCAGTGCTAGTATGATGCCTTCTCTGTAGGCATCTGGAAGGCTTTTTTTGATCGCTATTAGGCTAAAAGCTGTTTACATTTCTCTTACTGAGCATGTGCATGCTCAACTCCCCATAGAAGTCTATGGATGTGAGTGAGCATGTGCAGTGAGAGCTCAGAGATTAGCTCATCTCAGGGTACAATAATACAACTGCGGGTCTGAGCATACGAAAATTACATAAACGCAGAAAAGAAAAAAGCTTAAACGGTGTAGACTCAGCTAAGTTAGGGACATCGGCATCAGGATGAAAGTTTGATAAACATGCTCCTTCCTGAAGTCAGGACATGGTACAGAGGTAAATTTGTAACTCAGAAACAGCACTTTTTTTAATGGAAGTATATTAGAAAGTGGCTTGAATTTTAATATGGCATTTTATTAAAGTGTAACTAAACATTCAACAAACTTCTGACATGTTATAGTGACATGTCAGAAGTTTTGATCGGTGGGTGTCCGAGCACTAAGACCCTCGCAAATCGCTGAAACTAAGCGGCAGAAGCGCTCAGCAGCTTAGTTTTTGATCTACTTTTTCCGGAAATCAGTGTATCGGAGTACGGGCTCATTAGAAAGTCTATGAGATCATACTCTGATACATCGGCGTTTCGTAAAAAGCTGAACAGAAACGAAGAGGTTGAGCGCAAACACTAGCGCCTCTGCCATTTTATTTTAACGATTGGTTGGGACACAGTGCTCGGACCCCCACTAATCAAAAACTTCTGACATGTCAGTATGACATGTCAGAAGTTTTTTGAACGTTTAGTTACCCATTAAGGGCAAATCGTTTTTTGGGATGACCCCTCTAAGGCTTCATTCAAATCTGTGTCAGGGCTCCGTTCATGGGTCGCCATCTGAGCTTTGCGTCAGGGGAACCCATGAACGGAACCCTGACAACCAAACGGAAACCATAGGTTTCCGTTTACATCACCATTGATTTCAATGGTGATGGATCCGGTGCAAATGGTTTCCATTTGTCACTGTTGTTTAAGGGTCTAGTCATTTTTACGGAATAAATAGCGCAGTCGGCTATGGTATTGAGCCTAAGGGCCTGTTCACATCAGCGTTGGCCTTCTGTTTGGCTTTGCGTTCACCTGTTCCATCAAAGGAACATATGAACGGAAAGACAAACGGAAAGTTTAGTGTCCGTTTGCAATGCCATTGATTTCAATGGTCGTTTTTTTGGTTTCAGTTTGTTCAGATTTCGTCTGTTCTGCTAGGTTTCCATTTTTTTTTTCATGGAAACAATAGTGCAGGACACAACGTTGTTGTTTCCGTGAAAAAAAATACAGAAACCTAGCGGAACGGAGGCAAACTGAAACAAATTTGAAACCAAAAAAATACAATTGAAACTATACTTTCCTTTTCTCTTTGTGTTCATATGTTCCTCTGATGGAACAAGTGAACGGAAAGCCAAACAGAAGGCCAATGCTGATGTGAACAGGCCCTAAGCAAGTGTATACAGTACATGCATGTAAACATATAGAAAGATAGTTGTCTTATGAACAAGGAAATACTTAAATGGAATCTGTAAACAGAAAATAACCTTTTGTTTGAATAAAGTAAAGCAGCTCAGTTCCTCCTCCCTCCTCCCCCTTCCCGCACAGTGGTCTGTAAATACAACAGACTCAACATTCTAAATAGGCCGTTTTCAAGAATTGGGTATATGTATAAATTTACTCTTTCCGGTATTGTCTGGAGTCAAGAAATAAAATAATTATTCAATTTTATTGAGCCCAAGAGTGCCTATTTACATTTCTGAATCTCTTTTTTCTTTTTTCTTTTCTATTTAATTCATATCAGGAATGGCACCGTGCTATATTATATTGCAATTTTGGGTTCTTTAGGTATGGTTTGTAAAAACCACATCTGTTTTTCTTTATATCATATTTTTGGAGGGTGTTTTCCTTCCTGTTTTTGTCTATATACCTTTTTTAAGAAAAATAGAAAATATTTTCTTTCTTGATTTGTGAGGGTATCAGTGGTGTGTCCTGATCATGGCCTACTGTCTGGATTTGGAGGTTGATGCACAGATTGCGGCACTTCTGAATTGTGAAATGAATAGAGGTGCAGAGGATATTGGAGGAGATATATATGGTTTATTTAAAAATCATCGGAGACTTATCTTGAGCCATTTGAGACGGAAGTGGGATATTCAGAGTTTAGAGGCATATAGGCTGTCCAAAATTGTCCCAAGAGGCCTACGCAGACGTACAACACCTGCATCACATTTTAAGAGCGAAGCATTTTTAGAAAAATGGGATGATGAGTGTCTGAGGCATTCAATGAATTTGATGGAGTTACTAATAGAAGAGGAGAAAAATATGCTTAGTTTGCTCAATATGGAAATTGAGGAGAGTGTCAAAAAATTGGATATTTTTTGTAGGGATCAGGAATTTGAAAAATTAAATAATAGTCTTAAGAAGGAGGTAGAAGTGGAACTTCGTGAAATATCAGTACGAAAAAGGAGAAAGTTCCAAAGGGATACTTCTGATTTTGAACAGAAACAAATTTTCTCCTTTACAAAAAATAGAGAAAGACAGAATAGGAATAGAGTAAGGGTGAGAAGAAATACCTTTATGTCAACAGATGGGGAAACTACAAGTGACCTATCTAGTGACAATGAGATGGGTAAACACGTTAGAGTTGAGGAATCACAATCCAAGGTTTCTTTTTTAGGGGACAGAAACAGAGGAAAATTCGGAGAGGAAAGAATAGTAGAGAAAAAAGGAGGACCCAATACAAGACAACGCAGGGGAAGATAGATAATAATCTGAATAATATAATTAATCTAACAGACTTCCCTCTATCAACACACCATATATCTTTATTAAATCGTGGTTTGGGTTTTTCACCAGTTACCCCTGGTAAGGAATTTGAAATATGTAAAGATCTTCACCTTTTTCTTAGAAAGATTCTTTTGAGACTTTGGCATGGGGAAAAAAACGAGAGGAATATTCAAAATGAGAATGTTATGTTAGAATCACAGAGAGAAATAGATTTGGAAATGTCTGATTTAGACACCCTAGCGGATTTAAATGAATTATGGGAGGAAGGTAACCTATTGGAGAATATAGATATTCCTAGAGAGGACCGTGCGGAGATTATCCCAGAGTTTACGGGTTTGCGTAAAAAAAGTAGTACTATGCCTAGTATACACTCTAACAGATATACACATGCATTTTTGGAGGCCATGCTTAGAGATATAAGTGTCATCGACTGGTCCTCCTTTCTGTGTGAGGACAACCTAACTGAAAGGGAACGAAAAGCCCTAAAAGAACTACAAAATATTGAGAACATTGTAATAAAGCCCAGTGACAAGGGTGGGAATGTTGTCCTCCTCAGAGAGGATGACTATGTCGGTGAAATTAGAAGACAATTGGAAACGGATACATATTCCCTTTTGAATGATAATCCACTGGATAACATAATGGGAACTTTGAATAGAAAATTGACTTTTGCATTGGATGAGGGCCTAATAAACAAAAATGAGTTCCAATTTTTAGAGGTAAGAGAACCCCGTATGCCTACAATATATGTACTCCCTAAGGTACACAAAAATAGGAATACACCCCCAGGTAGACCTATTATTTCAGGGTGTGATGGCCCAACAGATCATCTTGGCAAATATATTGATGAAAAATTGAAACCTTTTGTGCGTACACTTCCATCTTTTGTATTGGATACGGGGGATCTTCTTAATAAAATCAATAATTTGAATTTTGAGGAAGACTTTATCCTGGTAGGATTGGATGTGGAGTCCTTGTATACTTCCATCCCACATAATGTTGGCCTTAAGGCGGCTGCGCATTTTCTGGAGAGGAGGGGAGGAGACTGGGCCCATCAAAATGAATTTATTATTGAAATGTTGGAATTCGTTTTGAATTATAACTGTTTCTCTTTTGATGGTAAATTTTATCGTCAAGTTCGTGGAACGGCTATGGGATCCTCCTGTGCACCATCATATGCCTGCTTACACTTGGGCTGGTGGGAGGAGTTCATAGTATATCCTCATCCTCTTTTCAGAAAATGTGCATCCGTTTGGCTGAGATACATGGACGATGTTCTCTTGTGCTGGAAGGGACCCTTGGACTCACTTGAAAGTTTTATTGGTGATTTAAACTCCAATGAACTTAATATTCTTCTGACTTTCTCTCATAACAAAGATCATATTAGCTTTTTAGATCTTAATATCCATAGAGAAGGAAATAAATTAAAAACGACCACATATCGGAAACCGACATCTGGTAATACCCTCTTGGCAGCAACCAGCCATCATTTTCCATCTCAGATTAAGGGGATTCCGATTAGTGAATTCCTTCGAATTCGTCGTAATTGTACGGATTTCAGGGACTTTAAAAGCGAAGCGCAAGATTTATCATCTCGCTTTGAAGATAGGGGTTATTCCAAGAAAATGATCAAGAAAGGATACAATAGAGCATCTATGCATAATAGAGAGGAAATTCTTAAAAGAGTCAAAAAGGATAATAGTGATGATAGAGTTAGATTCATTTCAAGGTATGGGTCCCATTGGAACATACTCCGGAATCTGATGATTAAAAACTGGCCACACTTGACTTTGGATAAAAGAATTAATTCAATAGTAGGGAACATACCGAGTATGGTTCCAAGAAAGGCCCCTACTTTGAGGAATTTGCTGGTGAGTTCTGAGTTTAAGAGAAGGACCCCAAATAATGAGAAATGGTTACAGAAACGTCCCAAAGGAATGTTCATGTGTGGCTCTTGTAAATGCTGTAAGTATGTCTTAAAATCAGACAAATTTCTGGATAGTGAACATAAAAGGGAATTTAAAGTTTATAACTTTATTAATTGTCGCTCAACCATGGTCGTTTACTCTATTACTTGCCCATGTGGGAAACAATATATTGGGAAAACGAAACGTGAACTACATGTTCGCATCAGTGAACATATTAGAGATATCAACAAGGGTGAAATGGCTAATCCTCTAGCTGCACATTTTAAAACGTACC
This sequence comes from Rhinoderma darwinii, assembly GCF_050947455.1. Classification (NCBI taxonomy): domain Eukaryota; kingdom Metazoa; phylum Chordata; class Amphibia; order Anura; family Rhinodermatidae; genus Rhinoderma; species Rhinoderma darwinii. Next base: position 192,923,413 of record NC_134690.1, on the reverse strand, counting down.
ATGCTCAATCTCCAACTGGCTTAAAATTTATGGGGATTTATCAATTATCTCAAGATAGAAGGGGAGGTGATCTCAATCGAATACTCCTTCAGAAGGAAACTATGTGGATTTATACATTAAAAACTTTGAATCCTTGGGGATTGAATAATGAAATTAAATTTAACATGTTCCTTTAAACGGTTGGGGTCTGAAAGATTGCTCCATATCTTCCCCAATTTTTAGTACTTTGGAATCAGTTGGTTCTATATATATATTATCTTTGATATAAAAAAATGTTGGATTAAAAGAAAGGAATCCTCTCTATGTTACCTTTGGAGGATGATCTAGGATAATTGTTTGTGAAATTCTTGGGAAAAAAATCTTTTTGAATTTAATATAAAAATCTCTGGTCCTGTTATTGAAATCTTAAAGTTTAACCCTAAATTGCCTCTTCATCTGGATAACTTATATATCTTTTATTCAATTATAATCTTCCTTTATTGGTATGATTGTGGGTAACATTATTCCCAATATAAAATGATCAATCTATTGGATAAAAAATCTCAAATGGGTGGGATGGCTCCTGTTAGTCATCATAGCTCTTTTTATGCATATATTCAATGTGATGTAATTCAATAGTTAAATTTACACACTTAGATTTATTGTATTGGGATTGATTCTGCTTTGGGGGCGGTGGGGACCCGGGTACTGATGCCTTAACTGGTAATAGTTCTCCGTCCCTGCCTCCCCTAAGGTATCATCTGTATCTCATATACTTTCTTGTATTGTTGAATATAGTTCATATACATACATGTGCTGAAAGAACTGAACAGGTTTCATCTTTCGTTACAATGGGGGATCTCCTTTTGATGAAGAAAAAATATTTTCCTCCATAAATCCATCGTAAAGTCTGTACAGTAATGGCTAACCGTATTAGCGGAAGATTTAATTTTATTAATAAAATCTAGGCAGTAATGGTATTTAAATTTAACGATTGATCTCATTTTTGACCAAGTAGAGACACATCACTGATTACCCTCCTCCGGATAAATATTAAATATTTTCTATGTATTTTGATTTTTTGGATATTCTAATTGCTGGTTTGAATATATAAATTCTTTTGTCTGTTATTTAAATTGAGAGATATACATCATGGCGGCATTTCATGCAAGAGTTAAATATATAATATCCACAAGATCTTTATGTGAAACATTATGTTTTTGATTATGGAACCAATGAATGAAGTTGGGACACTATATAAATATAGTGTGATTGGTAGTAATTGTCAAACTGCTCTGAAGAAATCCCGTTCAGGGATGAAACGCGTCAGCTGTGTTAATCAATGGGGCGGGTAGTGACGTCCTAACCCTGCCCAGAGAATACCTGTCCAGTTTTGAAGACCTTCTGTGGAAAGGAACATACGTTGGAACCATTACCTATTCGGCTGCCGGCGTGCGATTCTGCCCGGCTTGGTCTGTTCCTCTTGGAGTGCCTTCTTTTCGTCTGAAATTTCAGTGCATGATCCTGCATTTCTGGGCTTCTATCCCAGTGAGTACAATGGTTGTTACCAGCATGGATCTATAGAGGAAGGCGCCAAGAGAAGTAATTGTGGAGTCGTGGCTGTTTTTAAATCAATTGTGTGACCATACAGGTGAATTTTCCTCCTGAGGAGATCTACTATACTTTCTACATCGGAGTAAATTATCTCCTTGCATGGTCTTCCTGGCACTTATTGGATGTCGGAGGTGAAGGTAAAAATCCATTGAAAAGCTTATAATATCAAAAAGTTTTTTTCTTCGAATACTCAACTGCCTGAGAGCTACATACAGACTCGTGGGTCTGGGAAAGAGACTTCCTATTGTGATCAGCTTTGAATTGGAATTATCCATCTACTCGATGAGAGTGAAAAAAGCGTGCTTATAACCACATTTATTCAATTAATGAGGCCATTTTTATTGTTGAGAGCCAAATCATATTTCATACGTAGGTAGAAAATATCTTCCTTATTAATATCACTAACAGTAACCTCGAACAGGCCCTTGGGCAATATTTGGATACATAATACATATATGGTTGGAAACCGCAGGTGTGAATACAGTCCAGCGGTTTTCCATTTTTCAATTGTATAATTGTATAACATATACATCATGTTATATATCCATTTGGTAATATCAATCTTGTCTCGAAGGGTCTATTGTATATTATAACATCAATAGTTACTGTCAAAAGGTCCTTTGGCAACATTATTATACCTAATACATATATGGTTGGAAACCGCAAATGTGAATACAGTCTAGCGGTTTTTCAAGAAATCGTCTTGTAAATGTGTGGTACATATATATATCATACTTTATATTTTTCTTGTAATATTACCTATATTCTGAAGGCTTATTACATGTTATATGATTAACCATTGTTCTAAACAGGTTTCTTGGTATTTCTGATACACATTGAATATATGTTTGGAAACCGCAGGTGTGAACATATTATGGCGGTTTTCCTATTGGAAACTCTTTTGTAAAATGGTTTGAAACACATACATTATGTCACACAATTATTAGGTTATATCACTTGTGTTTTGAATAATACTCGTATGTTCTTTCCCTGGCCAGGAGATTTCTCTTTTTAAATTGTTTTTTGTATATGTATAAATTTACTCTTTCCGGTATTGTCTGGAGTCAAGAAATAAAATAATTATTCAATTTTATTGAGCCCAAGAGTGCCTATTTACATTTCTGAATCTCTTTTTTCTTTTTTCTTTTCTATTTAATTCATATCAGGAATGGCACCGTGCTATATTATATTGCAATTTTGGGTTCTTTAGGTATGGTTTGTAAAAACCACATCTGTTTTTCTTTATATTATATGGGACGAGAACCTGCCGGGAGTTCGACTATTGTCGGATCTAATGGAAGAGGGTAAACATGGACCGCGGCATTTAAATCATTTGCAGAGGGAGGGAGCTCCCTCTGTCACCCATCGGCGGCCCGCAAATGCAATCGCGGGTCTCCGATGGGGTGTCACGGCAGCTGGGGGCCTGATAAAAACCCCCAGGCCTGCTCTGGGCTTATGCCTATTAGGACTTGCCAGAGGCACGTCCTAATAGATTGTCAGATTTACACTGACAGGCAATAATGCTTTGGTATACTAAGTATACCAAAGCATTATAGCAGCGATCTACAGATCGCATAGTAAAGTCCCCTAATGGGACTAAAAAAATAAGTAATAAATGTGAAATAAAAATAATAAAACCCACATATATGGTATCGCCGCAACCGTAATGACCCAATCAATAAATTGAATATGTAATTTAAACCGCAAGGTGAACACCGTTAAAAAAACCGCATAAAACAATGGCAAATGTGCTATTTTTTCCATTGCCCCCCAAAAAAGTCATAATAAAAGTTAATCAATAAGTCCCACGTACCCCAAAACATTACCAATCAAAACTACATCTCGTCCTGCAAAAACAAGCCCTCATATAACTACATTGACAGAAAAATAAATAAATTACGGCTTTTGGAAAGAGACGATGCAAAAATAAATAATTTTAGTTCAAAAGTGTTTTCATTGTGCAAAAGCAGTAAAACATAAAAAACCTCTACATATGTGGTATCATTGTAATCGTGCCGACCCATAGAATAAAGTTAACGCCGCACAGTTCTTTGCGCCGCACAGTGAACGGCGTCAATTTAAAACGCATAGAACAATGGCAGAATTTCAGGTTTTTTTTTCTATTCCACCCCCAAAAAAAGTTAATAAAAGTTAATCGAAAAATGATATGTTCCCCCAAATCATGCCATTAAAAAGTACAATTAATCCCACAAAAAACAAGTCCTCATACAGCTATGCCGATGGAAGAATAAAAACGTTATAGCTCTTTGAATGCAACTATAAAAAAAAACTAAAAAAATAGCTTGGTCATTAGGGTCTAAAATATGCTGGTCACTAAGGGGTTAAACTGGTCACTAACTGAATCTGATAAGTTTATAACTACCTGTACTTTTCCTTGATGTTGGTATGTGTACGATCATTGTCCATACCTAATATCCAATGAGATCTGGATCAATGCATTTTTTGGGTAGCTATATCATCATATTGATCTATGTGCTTATGTACTGTTATTCTTAACTGTACCTATGCTGTGCCATTACTTTTGATTATAATGTTGGATTGCATATGCTTTTCAGCTTCAGGCTTGCAGGTACCAGCATTGGAGACTGCCTGGTAATCCCTTACCTGTATCGGAATGCCTTTTTTTCCTGTTACAATCGGGTGCACACTGACAAGTGTCATACTAACCTTCCTTTTTAAAAACACTGCTCTTCCATCTACAGTACATGTGAGACACCGACCTCAGCACCATAAGGCTACTATCGAGAGCAGTAACAGACGACGTTCCTGTCTACTGGTGTCACAATGAACCACACAGGGGAAAAAGTATTGACTTTATCAGTTTATACTTTGATTTGCTAGACATGGTGTATGCATTGACACCCGCAAATTGTCTACTAATGAACTGTGCTTAAGGGAAACGCGCCAGGGGAAGTGTGGGGCGACATTCTTGTGTAAACTATTAATAGACCCTGATTGTAGGGATTTTCAGGGCATATACAGGAATATATTTGTTCACCTCTTTTGGAATGACAACTCTGCTTGTCTTGAGGATTGAATATTTAGGACTATCTCAGGGTTGAATAGGGTACACACCCATGCTCGCACCACCTTGCACATTCATTGCGCCAATTGTTGCTAAGCGCAACGTATTTGTTTGTTCATCAATTGACATACAATATTTTATTTGTTAATTTGGATGTGGTAGATCCTCAGCTTTATGTGACGATACCTTTGATATAGGGTTCATAAAGCGAGAATAGTTCTTTGCATTTTTCTGCCGGTTGATAATGACAACCGAAATACAGGCAGTCAAAACACATGCTAATATCTGTGTGAAAAACATCAATTCCCTTATTGGTTTGTGTCTTAATGATTGGTTGCATTTTCCCCACGTACATGGATTTAACTCTGGTCTAATACTTTAGATTATTATTAAAAGCTAAATTTTAGGTTTTTATTCTCTGAAGCTGCTGTTGCACCAACTCAGACAGGATGGTTAAACCTAATGGTTTAAAAATAGAATAAAAAATGTACTATCAGAAAATCAAATCAGATTTAAAAAAAAAATCTTTTAGTATATGCATTAAAACAAATAAACACAAAGTCCCCTGCCAGACAAATTACCCACCCCCTGGAAATCCCATTAGGGCTGCTGGAGTGTTGGAAACCCCATTACAACATAACATATGTGCTTAGACCAAAGGATATTTCTGCCTGTTACACAATCAACCAAACAAAATAGAAATAGATGGTGCTTAGCCTAAATCCCAAAATACTGAACGTTATGTTTTTCTTTTAGTATTTATACATGTCTAATTGATCTACGCTACCTTTCTCTTTCTGCATATTGTTTCTTATCTCTTTTGTTTCCAGACTTTTGACTTTTCTCATCTATGTTGTAGCTCACTTAACGCTTCTGCACCATCTGAGCTCACAGAAGAGATTTTGCTGCAAAGTAGAAATTTTCCTTCGTTCACTTTTTCCTTATCTGCTATGTCTTTTTTGCTCACCTTTTTATAGAATGAATCAAAAACCCGAGAACTAGAGCTTGCAATTGTCATGAAAGGACCGGCTTTAGACAGAAGAGCTTTGTTAGATATTTGAAGGTGATCTGGATTTTCAGTGTCCGTCCACAAAACGTACACTTTGAGACAAAAAAAATCTTATCTATTAAATTCACCCGAGCATTTTAGAAGCCAAACAAGATTCTTTATATAAATAATATATCTGTAATAAGAGTGGGATCTGTACTATTGCAAGAGTACATTTTTAAACCTTATAAGTAGTAGGAATTCCAGCAAGAATTCTGATTTATTCATAATCTAATCGTCATCAAAATAATATTAATAAATACAAAAAAATCTAACACACATTTTGCAGTACTATATATGTCTTTATTGAGCAAAAGGTTTAAATACTAGAGGCAATGGGAATACGACATGACCCTATATTACCACTGTAAAGGATCTGCCAGGCACAACTTCTGTGTATACGCCCATAGATAATCAGTCTGCACCTGGTTCCATGTCTCTGAGACTGACTCCATCTTCCACCACTCAGGATGGCAGGCTTAGGAGTGGGAGAGCCTATCGCAGCCTGGCCAGACGGAGCTAGCTCCCGCCCTCTGTCTATTTATACCTGCCTTTCCTGTTCCTCCTTTGCTTGTGATTCTTCTCGTGTGGTTTCCTGGCCCAGCTACAGCTTCTACTATTTGATCCTGCGCCATACTGACCCTGTCTTACTGACTACTCTCCTGCTCTGCGTTTGGTACCTCGTTCTCTCCTGGTTTGACTCGGCTCGTTCACCACTCTGTTGCTCACGGTGTTGCCCTGGGCAACTGCCCCTTTTCCCTTAGCTTTGTGTACCCTTGTCTGTTTGTCTCGTGCACTTACTGAGCGTAGGGACCGCCGCCCAGTTGTACCCCGTCGCCTAGGGCGGGTCGTTGCAAGTAGGCAGGGACAGAGTGGCGGGTAGATTAGGGCTCACTTGTCCGTTTCCCTACCCCCATCATTACATACACAGTATTATCCTATTATATGTTATGAGATTACTAGAAATAAAGCCTTGATCCAGAGATTTTTTTCTGATTACCAGATTTGGAATCAGGAAGGAATTGTTTCCCTAAAATGAGACATATTTGATTTGCCTCATGTTTTTTTTTTTTTGCCTTCCTCTGGATCAACATTGCAGGAGAATAGGCTGAACTGGACGGACTTATGTCTTATTTCAACCTTACGAACTATATTATGCTATATAATCAGTGACTGGTTAAACCACGTTTACTAGCGACAACCCCATCTTTCTGTAGATGCCCATTAAAGCCATATGCACATCATAGGGGTGGTTCTCCACCAGACCACTCTCTATTAGCTAGAAAAAAAGGGTCTCTCTTTGGCGAACCTGGCCCATCCATATATTAAATGGTTGGCCTTTTAGTTGAATGGCTGCAATTTAATACTACATTTTCCATGCTACAGGGGAAATTTATGGCCAGCTGCAGCATCTCCCAATGATACGAGCTGATAGCCAAGGGTTTGTGAAGCTGGACCCAGAGTAATCAGCTGATCCCCATGCTTGTTTCAATTAAAAACAACAACTGTTGAGATGAGACAACCCCTTTTAGGCCAGGATCACACATGCAGTTTTGATGCAGTTTTTGGTGCAATTTATTGCTCAGTTTTATTTTAGAAAAAGTATAAAGGAAAGACTGCTAAATCTCCATCCTTTTGTGTCCACTCCTGTGTTTAGTTTAAAAAACTGAGCCAAGAACTGCACAAAAAAATGGCATCAAAGCTGCGTGCGTGGTCCTGTCGTCAGCAGTGCTTTTCTGTTAATCAGCATTAAATAGGCCTAATTGTTTCGAATGTAATTTATTATTACAGAATTAAGCAAGAAAATGACCAAGATGGGTGAATCCTTTCCATAGATATGTTACATGTTGCTAGATAAATCGAAAGAAAAAGATCGAATGCAGAAAAAAAGCCGGCGCAATCATATGTCCTAGCCGGAGGGAAACTTATGACCCCAATGTTGCAAGGCAATAATACTAACCAATGTGCTATTGTGCTCAATTCCCACTCATGATAACTGAACAATCGCTGGAGTGGTTATTATAATGCCTTCTTTTTCTCTTCCGTCTATAAATGGTTATTAACTTACAATTAATAACATCCACACATGCAAATTGGAAGGTTAATGAGTTTGTATTTTGCTGTGTGAAACTTGTGACACTCTCCTTTCTAAGTACTTTTCTATTTTTAAACATTGATCTCTATGAAGTCAATTCTATGTATGGTCATTTGACAAGTTCTTTATGAGTTAGACATGATGAGTGCAGAAGACTTTCTAACACATTGGCTGATGATGCTTTGTAGCTGTATTGGCTTGGAAAATCAATAGTTCTTTGCTGGTATTAAATGATTTTCCACAGATCAAATGCAAAAGCTTCTCTATTAAAGCTATTTTACCCCTAAGGCAAATAAAAAATATAGATTAAAAAAAAAATCTATTATTTTTTCCATTTGCCTATTTATTTGTATAATGTTTGTTTGCATCTGACTGCATTTTCAGATATTTTTTGTTTTGTAGGAAAATAAGATTGTTTCCCTCCTATTTCCTTCCCACTAGATGGTGCACCAATACTTTATCTTAAAACCTTTTAGTGACTTTAAGACATGTACTTTTATCAGGTACAATGGGTTAATTGGTCTGTTTTCAAAAGAGTTTAAAGAATTGTGATCTCTTCTCGCCCTTCTCCATTGGACCGGATAAATATTTCAGCTTTGTTCTAAGCAGGAGTTAATAAATTACATCATAGTTCACAAGATGCCAAGGCGTCTTTGAATAATTCAGTCATTTTAAATTGAGTATACTTAAAATAAGCAAATTATTCCACCTTCAGGCAATTATGACTGGTGTACTTTTTTTTCCATTTCGTCTGTGGGAATGTAGAACTACGGTTCATACTGAACAATCGGTAGCTTACGGTCATTAGATGTACTTCCACCTACAGTACGTGACAGCTGAATTATTTGCAGTTATTTCTACCCAGGCATGTTGGAACCCATCAAAAATGGAATAATCATCCACTTCCTATATTCCATTACCTCTACAGCCACTGACTTAATAAATCAATGCTCACTGTACATGACTGCAGATAAATGCATGGTATCTTATAACAGATATTTGAACTAGAGGCTAATGTCCCCTTGGGAGTCCAGACAAAATCACAATTTTATATATATATATATATTTTACAATTCTTTAAAAGCAGTTCTTTAAAAATTATTTTCTCCATTGATTCTCCAAAATATAAATCACTGCAATCTATTTAACCATATCTATGTCTTTATTTTTCATCAGCAATACTGCGTACGTATTAGCAAGGGAAAACAATATACACAATCAGACTGAATTGGCTTATCAGGGAGGCCATGCAAATCTGTGCACACATGGGTACTGACACCAAATCTACGTGCTGCACAAAGCATGGAGCAAACTGACTGCGTTATATGCGGAATAGCTTCCCTGCCTTTTCCGTTGTTGAGCGCGTAGTTCTGCGAGCTCTGCCTGTCAGCAGCCAATGTGGTCTTGGGAGTACAGATATGCTGCAGCTCAGGTAGTCTATTCTGAGTTTGTTTCCTTCAAAACATGCAGTTTGGGCTCTTTTTTTTTTTTGGTGGGATGGGGACCTTTTCTCATCTTTGCTACAGAGCCCTGTGAGTTTATGTTTGCTCATGCTGTGATTTTGTTTTGAAGTAAAAAAACAAAAGTAGGATCTAATGTAGCAAAGTTACATGTTTGTTTGTTTTTCGTGATTTCAGGCCTCGAGATTACAGGCACGGCCGCGGACATTCACCCACATTTGCGGACCGTGCTCCCATTATAAAGTATGGGAGCATGGTCCTAAAATAAAAAAATAGGACATGTCTTATTTTTTATGGATGTCCTATACAGGAAGGTGTTCGTTGGCCATAGAAATTAATGGATCAGTATTTCGATCTGCAATTATGGTCCGTAATAATAAGGGTATGTGCACACGACCTCTTTTCAGACGTAATGGAGGCGTTTTACGCCTCGAATTACGCCTGAAAAGACGGCTCCAATACGTCGGCAAACATCTGCCCATTGCTTGCAATGGGTCTTACGATGTTCTGTGCAGACGAGCTGTCATTTTACTGTCATAAGACGGCGCGTAAAATTACGGCCGCATCAAAGAAGTGCAAGACACTTCTTGGGACGTAATTGGAGCCATTTTTCATTGACTCCAATGAAAACCAGCTCCAATTACGTCCGTAAAAGACGCCGCGAAAAACGCGTGCACTTGTAAAAACGTCTGAAATTCTGGAGCTGTTTTCTTCTGAAAACAGCTCCGTAATTTCAGACGTATTTGGCGTTGTCGTGTGCACATACCCTAACGGTTGTGTGAATGGGGGCTCACAGTGGGTTTTCTGTGGTGTTATAAAGGAATGCATGTAAACCTAATCATAGAGAGTTATTATGATGACCATGCAGAAATTATAGAAACCCTAAAAAATTAAACAGTGACAAATTCAGATCTAATAGTAATGGGTATGAATACCTGCATAAAAAATAGAAAATGAATTGCATGAATGAGGCTGGGTTTAGACTTGCTGTTTTTGCCACAGTTTTGCAGCAGTTTTTAATTCATTTTTTGAGTAGATGAAAGGAAAATATTTAACTGTAAGGGTATGTTCACACGGCTTATTTTCAGTAAACGGCCGAAAAATTTGAATCTGTTCCGACGGGGCGTCTTTTTACGCGGCTGTTTTGAAAAACGGGCGCGTAAAAAAAACGCCCGCGAAAAAGTGCATGTCACTTCTTGAGCCGTTTTTGGAGCCGTTTTTCATTGACTCTATAGAAAAACAGCTCCAAAAACGGCCGTAAGAAACGCTGTCAAAAACGCTAGTTGCTAAAACAACGGCTGAAAATCAGGAGCTGTTTTCCTTTGAAAACAGCTCCGTATTTTCAGACGTTTTGAGCTAAGCGTGTGAACATACCCTAACTGAAAAAAAATCATTGAAAACCATATTAGAACTGTAGCACAAGCTCCTGCAAAAACAGCACATCCCTTTATGAGTGTAAGGGCATGACCACACATGGCGGAATTCCTCCGCAACTGTCCGCATCAATGCCGCACAGAATCTGCGTTGCAGATTCTGCAGCGGATCTGCACAAAATGTGCAGAAAATTGATGCGGACTGGCCGCTGCGGACTGCAGGAAAAGTGCTTCTCTTCTCCCTATTCAGTGCAGGATAGAGAGAAGGGACAGCACTTTCCCTAGTGAAAGTCAAAGAATTTCATACTTACCGCCCGTTGTCTTGGTGACGCGTCCCTCTTTCGGCATCCGGCCCGACCTCCCTGGATGACGCTCCAGTCCATGTGACCGCTGCAGCCTGTGCTTGGCCTGTGATTGGCTGCAGCCGTCACTTACACTGAAACGTCATCCTGGGAGGCTGGACTGGAGACAGACGCAGGGAGTTCTCGGTAAGTATGAACTTATATTTTTTTTTACAGATACATGTATATTGAGATCGGTAGTCACTGTCCCGGGTGCAGAAACAGTTACTGCTGATCGCGTAACTCTTTCAGCACCCTGGACAGTGACTATTTACAGACGTCTCCTAGCAACGCTCCCGTCATTACGGGAGCCCCATTGACTTCCTCAGTCTGGCTGTAGACCTAGAAATACATCGGTCCAGCCAGAATGAAGAAATGTCATGGTAGTAAAAACAATACGCTCCGCAGCACACATAAGATCTGCGGACTTCATTGCGGAATTTTGACTCTCCATTGAAGTCAATGGAGAAATTCCGCCATGAGTCCGCAACCAGTCCGCCACTGCTCCGCAACAGACAGAGCATGCTGCGGACACCAAATTCCGCTCCGCAGCCTATGCTCCGCAGCGGAATTGTACGCATCGTGTAAACGAACACTGCTAAATTAAAGTGAAAGTCAATGGAGAAACGGCTCCGCTGCGGATTAACGCTGCGGAGTGTCCGCAGCGGAATTTAAGTGAAATTCCGCTATGTGTGAACCCGCCCTTAGGGTATGTGCACACGACAACGCCAAATACGTCTGAAATTACGGAGCTGTTTTCAGGAGAAAACAGCTCCTATATTTCAGACGTTTTTACAAGTGCACGCGTTTTTCGCGACATCTTTTACGGACGTAATTGGAGCTGGTTTTCATTGGAGTCAATGAAAAACGTCTCCAATTACGTCCCAAGAAGTATCCTGCACTTCTTTGACGCGGCCGTAATTTTACGCGCCATCTTTTGACAGCGACGCGTAAAATGACAGCTCGTCTGCACAGAACATCGTAAGACCCATTGCAAGCAATGGGCAGATGTTTGCCGACGTATTGGAGCCGTTTTTTCAGGCGTAATTCGAGGCGTAAAACGCCTCCATTACGTCTGAAAAGAGGTCGCGTGCACATACCATTAGGGGGAGTTCACACAGCGTTTTTTGTCAGGCAGAAGAAAAATCTGCCTAAGGCTGGGTTCACACGACCTATTTTCAGACGTAAACGAGGCGTATTATGCCTCGTTTTACGTCTGAAAATAGGGCTGCAATACGTCGGCAAACATCTGCCCATTCATTTGAATGGGTTTGCCGACGTATTGTGCAGACAACCTGTAATATACGCGTCGTCGTTTGACAGCTGTCAAACGACGACGCGTAAATGGACTGCCTCGGCAAAGAAGTGCAGGGCACTTCTTTGCCACGTAATTTGAGCCGTTCTTCATTGAACTCAATGAAGCACAGCTCAAGATTTACGAGCGTCTCAGAGCGTCTCAGACGCCTCGTAAATTACGAGGAGGAGCATTTACGTGTGAAACGAGGCAGCTGTAAACAGTCTGTCTTTTCACACGTAAATGCCTCTCATCGTGTGAACATACCCTTAAAGTTCCTTCAGGAATTTTAAGGCAGATTTTAAATTGTTAGGTTTTTTTTTAAGCTTTTTTAGCTATTGAATAGAATGCAAAAACCGCCGCAATAAAACGCTCTAGACGAGTGCCACAGTTTTTCTTTGCCTCCTATTGATTTCAATGGAAGGTCAAAGGCCAAAATCTGACAGGGGAAATAAAAAGGCTCTGCCTCCCTTTAAAATCAATGGGGGCAATTTGGGGTGTTTTTGGAGATGATTCCAATGCAGATTCTGCATCAAAATCAGCACCAAAATACATTGTGTGAACTGCCCCTTACTTACAAAGTTTTTCTAGTTAAAAGGGTTGGCGTCCGTGCCTGCATGTTACCAATCCCCACCTGCTGCGATTAGAACTTGATAAACACACTGAACCACATTAAAAACAAATTTCTAATTATTTTTTTTGTTGTTTTAATCACTTACAATTAACACAGAAAAAAAATAATCACCATCCATAAATGTAATTTAAAGTTAATTATAATATCTTTATGAAACTAGTATAAAATTCTACAGAGGTGTTACTATGAAGAAGTTCTGAAGACAACAAAAGATCTTCTGCACGTCTGACCATCTGTGCAACCATCTGCGTACTTCTCGGAGCGGAGGACTCCACTGTTACTAAAAAAGAAATAAGCATTATGCAATTTGCCATTCAGACTGTTATCACACTCAAGAGTGGTATTATCATGTCATGGGGGCATATTTATCCAGGCAGAAGTGATGTGATCTGCCTCCCAAAGCTTTAGAAGAAAAAAACTGCTGATTTCAGTTGAGCATCTGACATTAGGGTTTTGGCTTGAAGCTGCACCACTCTTGCTTACATAAATATAGAAGTTTGCATAATTTGCTACCTGCTGTTGTGAACCTATGAACAAGAATCTGTTCTTTAATATATTTTATTGATTAGCTTTGCTATAACATAACATTTGGGTTCATTTTTAAAGGCTGGAAACAGAGGTTAGAAAATGTAAGAAGAACGTAAGGCTATGTTCATACTACGTTTGCAATTTATGTTTGCATACGCCGAACGTACCACGTACCTTTTGGCATACGTCGGGTCTGTGCGTGCCTACTACAGTTTTCTTTAATAGCGCTGTTGGCTCCGCAGAAGTGAAAGCAGTGCACTGGCATAAACGAATAATATTACATAATAAACAAACAGCTGAACATTCACATTGGAATGATAGAAAAGAAAACCTGGACCGCATATCTGCTATGCTATACTTGATCTATTGCGGATCGTCAAAATAAAAAAATGTATGAACATGAGGTTCTTAGTTTACATTTTGTTAAAACTGTATGAAACCACTTTCCACTTCACGGCGACCACTTTAACTGGTTCCCGACCGCTGGCTGTGTTTTTACGGCCAGCGGTCAGGGTCCTTAAAACCTGAGCCATAGACTTTTTACGGCTCTGGTTTTAACTTGCTGCCCGCGCAATCGGGGAGCTGAATGTCGGGTCTCCGGCTGTCAGTGACTGCCGGGGACCCTGAGGAGAAGATAGGAGCAGCTTTCGTTGCTTCTGTCTTCTCCGATGTCTTTTTACACAGCGCTCAATGAACGCTGTGTATAGGTATAGAGACAGCAGCAGCTGGTCACATGATCGCTGGGTGCCGTTACTGACAGACTGCTGCTGGGTCTTACAAGACCCAGCACAGCCCTATTAGTGACAATCGTCACTATAAGAGGGCTGATTTCCCCTGTAAGGTTGGATTCACACGAGGTCATTACGTCCGTAATTGACGGACGTATTTCGGCCGCACGTCCTAGACCGAACACAGTGCAGGGAGCCGGGCTCCTAGCATCATACTTATGTACGATGCTAGGAGTCCCTGCCTCGCTGCCGGACAACTGTCCCGTACTGAAAACATGATTACAGTACGGGACAATTGTCCGGCAGCGAGACAGGGATTCCTAGCATCGTACATAACTATGATGCTAGGAGCCCGGCTCCCTGCACTGTGTTCGGTCCGGGACTACGTCCGTCAATTACGGACGTAATGACCTCGTGTGAATCCAGCCTAACGGTGGCTGCTGTGCAGCCCCAGTTACAGGGGAAAAACATGGTGTAAAAGAAAGAAAAAATATATATAAAGTTCCCCAAAGGTCTTTTCTGACCTTTGAGGGACAGACCATAGTAATAAAAAAATAGTAAAGTCAAGTGCAACATTTTTTTTATAATAAATACACATAAAATACCCACCCCAAAAAAAACACGTTCCCCCCCGCCAATCATTTTTGTAACGCTAGCGCTGACCCAATTACCCTAATATAGACATGTAATATATTAAAATTTACGGTAGACAATGACGATCACAAATAAAAGGTCTATTTTAGGGTAAAACTATGTTATTACCAAAAAAAATTAGCTGAAACGTAAAAAAGCTTATTTTTTTACTATTATTTTCAAACTTTATGAATAAAAATTCTAAAATAGCAAAAAAGGTGTGTATAAAAACGATAAAAAAAAGAAACCTGCATTGTCTATGGAAAAAACATCGCAAAAATCACGTAGTTAGCCCAACAAATAAAAAAGTTATAGCCATTTAACTAACACGTGCTAAAAAGGGCTAAACGGTGTCTGGTCCTGAAGGCTCAAAATAGCCCGGTCCTGAACTGGTTAAAGTGGATTCCTACTCTATCAAGTGCAGTATCGCATGGCAACCAGTGCAACTGCAATACAGTACCTGCAGAGGGAGCAGCCCAGGAGACCATCAGCACCCATGCTGCCAGTCTAAGCCACCTTGGCTGTGGGCCACGTCCCCCCACAGATACAGAACCACAGCAACACTGACCACCACAGAACACCACAAAAAAGTGAACAGATGGAATAAGCTTACTTTTTCTTGTAGTCTCTGATGCCAAATGGAGAACAATAAATAGAAATCCTCCTGCTAATTAAAAATACCTGGGCCAAATGGGTGGAGTGCTGGTGCCAGAAAAAGAGAAAGGCGGCTGAACATTGTTTGGCATAATGACACAGTGGACCTCCACTTAAAATCCACACACAGTTTTATTGTGAAATGCCGTGGTTTTACAATTCAATTTATGTTCTGGAATAGGTGAAGTACATTGAAAACATGTGCTTCACCTGTAAAAGCCACGCAGCAAAGCTGGATTGCAAAACCACAGCAATTCGCAGTATAACCGCATTCGATCTTGCCACACTGATCTCGGCCGCATGGCACACTACCACAGCACAGTTGCTGCATGCACGGGTTACCTTAGGCCAGGGTCACACTCACCGTTTTGATACAATTTTTGGCTCACTTTTTTGAGCCAAACAGAGGAGTGGACACAAAAGAGAGGAGATGTATCAGTATTTTCTTAATAAGGGCATGTACAGACGTGGCGTATTTCTTCCGCAACTGTCCACATCAATGCCGCACAGAATCTCCGTTGCAGATTCTGTTGCGGCTCTGCCTAAAATGGGCATTAAATTGATGCGGACTAACCGTTGCGTATTGAGGTGAAAGTACTTCCCTTCTTTCTATCAGTGCAGGATAGAGAGAAGGGACAGCACTTTCCCTAGTGAAAGTAAAAGAATTTCATACTTACCGGCCGTTGTCTTGGTGACGCGTCCCTCTTTCGGCATCCAGCCCGACCTCCCTGGATGACGCGGCAGTCCATGTGACCGCTGCAGCCTGTGATTGGCTGCAGCCGTCACTTAGACTGAAACGTCATCCTGGGAAGCCGGACTGGAGGAAGAAGCAGGGAGTTCTCGGTAAGTATTAACTTCTATTTTTTTTACAGGTTAATGTATATTGTGATCGGTAGTCACTGTCCAGGGTGCAGAAACAGTTACTGCCGATCGCTTAACTCTTTCAGCACCCTGGACAGTGACTATTTACTGACGTCGCCTAGCAACGCTCCCGTAATTACGGGTGCACACACGTAGTCACCCGTAATTATGGGTGCACACACGTAGTCACCCGTAATTATGGGTGCACACACGTAGTCACCCGTAATTATGGGTGCACACACGTAGTCACCCCGTAACTATGGGTGCACACTCGTAGTCACCTGTAATTACGGGAGCCCCATTGACTTCCTCAGTCTGGCTGTAGACCTAGAAATACATAGGTCCAGCCAGAATGAAGAAATGTCATGTTAGTAAAACCAATACGCTCCGCAGCACACATAACATCTACATAACATCTGCGGACTTCATTGCGGAATTTTTGAATCTCCATTGAAGTCAATGGAGAAATTCCGCCATGAGTCCGCAACCAGTCCTCCACACGTCCGCAACAACCATTGTATGCTGCGGACACCAAGTTCCGCACCGCAGCCTATGCTCTGCAGCGGAATTGTCCGCAACGTGCAAACGAACCCTACTAAAAAGCTGTGGAAGGCAATGGAGAAACGGGTCCGCTGCGGATTTCCGCTGCGGAGCGTCCGCAGTGGAATTCCAGAGCAATTCCGCCACGTCTGGCCATGCCCTAACTGTCCATTCCTTCAGATCCACTTCTGACTTGGCTTAAAAATATGATCAAAAAGCTGCACCAAAAAGTGCATCAAAACTGTGTGTCTGATCCTGGCCTAAAGGTGGCTTTTGAAGATGAATAAATCGATATCCAATGTTTCTTAGGCCGGATTCACACGAGCGTGTGCATTTTGCGCGCGCAAAAAACGTGGTGTTTTGCGAGCGCAAAAGGTTCATAACAGCTCCGTGTGTCAGCAGCATATGATGCGTGGCTGAGTGATTTTCGCGCAGCCCCCATCATTATGACACTCTGTTTGTATGTTTGTAAACAGAAAAGCACGTGGTGCTTTCCTGTTTTCATTTATAGTTCTGACTACTGTAGCGCACATCGCGCGTGGCACATGGAAGTGCGTCCGTGTGCCGTGCGCGGTTTTCACGCACCCATTGACTTCAATGGGTCTGTGATGCGCGAAAAATGGGCAAATATAGGACATGTCGTGAGTTTTACGCAGTGGACATATGCTGCGTGAAAATCACAGACAGTCTGAACAGCCCCATTGACTAACATAGGTCCGTGCGAGGCACGTGAAAATCACGGGTGTTGTACGGACGTATTATACGTTTGTCTGAATAATACCTTAGGCCTTATTTACACGAGCGTATTTAACGTCCGAGATACGCGAGTGAAAATCACGCGCGTCGCACGGACCTATGTAAGTCAATGGGGCCGTTCAGACATTCCGTGATTTTCACGCAGCATGTGTCCGCTGCATAAAACTCACGACATGTCCTATATTTGAGCATTTTTCGCGCATCACACACCCATTGAAGTCAATGGGAGCATGAAAATCGCGCCCAGCACACGGAAGCACTTTCGTGTGTCGCGTGTGATTCACGCTACAGTTGTTAAATAAATGAAGGTGAAAAAAAAGCACCACATTCATTGCAGTTTTTAAGCATCTAAACCCTGTGTAATAAGGATGCCTTATGCGTGTAAATCACACTTATGACTCACGGAGCTGCAACGTGCAAAAAATGCTGCGTTTCTTGCGAGCGCAAAACGCACACGTTCACGTGAATTTCGCCCTAGGAAGATTCTAGCACCTTGTCTTACATAGTGTTTGAATAACCTTTATTATAATAATTCTTTGAAATGCTATCTTCAACAAAGACCAATGACTAAATGCCTAGGTACTTATACACCACTAAAATGATTGGTTAGCCATCAGGGAGTTTTATTTTTTGTATATATATATATATATATATATATATATATATATACACACTATATGAGAGCATGGAGGAGAATGATAATGTGCCATGGTATGAGCAAAAAACTGAATGAGGACCCTGGGTAGTTGGCGGGTACAATACACAATTCACTAGAAGAATGCCTGCAGGCAAACAAACCCTATTTCCCAACTACCCCTAAAAGATAAGAACAATACTTTATTGTGCTACGTATAGCAAAGAGACAGACCACATATATGATTATTAAAATTGTCACTGCCAAAGACCGGATATAGGAGTAGTTGGCTGATGCAAGTACAGCGGTGTAACAATAACCAGTGTAAAAACCGTCATTCCCAGCAATTGTAAGTTAAATTGTCTAAATAAAGTAGCAGTAGGTACGGCTTGAGGCAGGAATTAAAATAAGAAAAGCATCCCCAAACATCTTCTTCGTTTCCAGGTTTGAAGTAGGAAAGGGATGCTAAGGAAGATGTAAATATATTTTCAGTTTTTAAATGTGTATATATTGTATTTTTCTTTATAAGTTACTATAAAAAATAATGCATGTACTTGATGACAGGAACACTTGATGACATAAGACAACATGCTCACGAATTTTTAGACATACAGTAAAACTCATAAGTCACTTTTAATAGACATACATTTATTGTATGGGTGCATTATACAATTGATCTTTTGTGGTTTTTTTCTACTTTCATCCTGTAATTTGGCAAAACACTTTCAAAACATGTTTTGTATATTCAATGAGGAAGGCATAAAAGTGGTATTTGGCTTTGGATAAATGGAGTATCTAATTATTTCCTTCTATAGACGAGAAGAACATGCCATCAGTCTATGTTTAAAGGCTATTAACAAATTTGTTTGCTAGTTCTCAGAGAGCGGCAGGCTTTCTTTGTTCATTTTAAGCATGAATGGAATTAAACCAACATCAAGAGAGGGGCAGAAGGGTGATTTAAGGCTATGTGACATCATTTGCAAAATCTCACACTGTTGAATACAAACTCATTTTCTACATGAAGACATCGCTTTCTTTTATATACAACAGCAGATTACACTTAAAATGGATGAAATACAACACAATTGTGATATCACTTCCGTTTTATACAAGTGACAATGACATTCTTTCAGCATTTGCTTTTACCCTAATAAAAGATAATACATTGCATTGCAACCAGTGAGATGAATAAGCACAGCCAGGCGAACATTCAAGCATACTTTCTAACATCGCTCAAAGGTATACTAAACTATAGAGCAGAATCACATTGATTTCTTTCTTTGAATTGACTACTGTATTTAACTTTGAGCAAAAATAGTAAAGAAGCTGCAATATATGAAATAAAGTGGTTCAAGATTCGGAACTATAGAGGGTACAAAGGTTGTAGTCGCATGAGGCCCTGGAGCCTGAGGGAGCCAAAAGATCCCTCAGCCCCATATAATGAGACCAGTGCTATGAATGATGGATGCATGATGTTTAGTGGACCCTGTTAAAGAATCTACATCGGGGCACAGCAGCTTCAAGTTACTCTTGTGATAGGCTCTCTACATTTATGATAATAAACCTCCTATAACTGAACAAAGGCACGTATGTTGCTCCAAAGATATCATACAGATTAAACGAATGTGCATAGAGGCCTCCCGACTCTCCCCTGATGACAGATGTTGGAAAATGAGGATTAGGAATGTTAGATTTCAATATGCCCGATCCTTTTGTTCTGCCAGGAGATGTGTCAAAAATGTCTCTTAGCGTCTCCCCCTTGAAATAAACATAAATGCTCTGCTAAGTCGAGTTTGCATGTTTATGAGTAGGTCGGAGGAAATAGCTGTGATACCCAGTGGAGGGGGGGGGCCCAGTCAAAAGTTTTCTATGGGGCCCAGTCTTTCCTAGTTACGCCCCTGATATATATATATATATATATATATATATATATATATATACATACATATATATACCTTCCTAAAATACCCATAATTATAGTATAATGCATAACTTATACATTACTTCTGCAATCATTAATTCTTGCTTGATGTAAACTGCAAAAATTTAAATGAATCATGTCCATCACAGTCCTGTATATATAAAATTCTACTATAGTATGAATAAACATTTTATAAATTCCTATGTCTATCGTATAAAGATTGCAGACACCAAAACAACCATCTGTGCTCAGTTTTATATTTCACAATATACAGTCTACTTAGAAAACAAGGGAAGAAGGTAGGATCCAGCGCTGAGGCGTTTAAAATGGAAAACGATTTTCCAAGTTTAATGGTTAAATTCTAAAAGGAAGTCCAGTGATATGAAGTCCAGGGTGTATAAGAAATTGAGGGAGGGTATCCTCTGTAAGCCTACGCGTTTCGGACAACGCTGTGTCCTTAGACTTGGCTGTGTTAATTTTGAATAGAGCGCGCTGTCATTTATATCATGTGGGGGTTGAGCACAGCTGATAGGTATATGTTGATTGCGTGTCATGGTTTTGTTTGCTGTGGAACGCAACCTCGTAGTCAGATATAAAGTTAGCATGGTTTGTGTCGATACATATAATAATTAAAAAACTTTCTGCATACGGGTATGTACCATGGATTTACCACAGTTTAATGTGTATTTAATTAGCGATTTGTACGTTTGTGTTTAAAACAAGTCTGTTTAGCATATTGTCTGTTTTGATAAAGATTTGTTTGCTTTGATTGCATTCCAGGACTCGTTCTGAGATCAGCTTCGGAGGCGAGTGTCTGCCTGATTCCCGTTCCTTTTCGAGTCTATCTCAAGATATGGGTAAGTAATATTGAATTGTGTTAAATTCTAAATTCAAATATGTCATGCATAATGGTGAATGAAATATTACTGACTAACTCTGATTAATCGAACGAGTATTTAGGTTTATGGAAATGTCCTTTTTTCTTGAACTTTTTATTGGATTTTTAATTCTTAAAAGCAATCACTTTGGGCTTTTCACCTTAGGTATTTCCGTAAGCAGTAGTTATTAGTATATCTCTCTTTTATTTGTAAAGAGTCTTATTGATAAACTTTTTTACGCAGAAAATTTTTTTGTTATTTTTTCCCGATTTTGTCATTTGTACAATATTATCTGATTTGCTTATTGAACACAGCATGGCTCTATAATGAAGTTGTCGAGGATATGGTGTGGGGGGGAAATGTGTGGGTAGGACCACAACTGAACTGGTGAAGTGGGAAAAAATAACATTGACAACATAGAGATAGTTGTGGTCCTACCCACACATTTCCCCCCCACACCATATCCTCGACAACTTCATTATAGAGCCATGCTGTGTTCAATAAGCAAATCAGATAATATTGTACAAATGACAAAATCGGGAAAAAATAACAAAAAAATTTTCTGCGTAAAAAAGTTTATCAATAAGACTCTTTACAAATAAAAGAGAGATATACTAATAACTACTGCTTACGGAAATACCTAAGGTGAAAAGCCCAAAGTGATTGCTTTTAAGAATTAAAAATCCAATAAAAAGTTCAAGAAAAAAGGACATTTCCATAAACCTAAATACTCGTTCGATTAATCAGAGTTAGTCAGTAATATTTCATTCACCATTATGCATGACATATTTGAATTTAGAATTTAACACAATTCAATATTACTTACCCATATCTTGAGATAGACTCGAAAAGGAACGGGAATCAGGCAGACACTCGCCTCCGAAGCTGATCTCAGAACGAGTCCTGGAATGCAATCAAAGCAAACAAATCTTTATCAAAACAGACAATATGCTAAACAGACTTGTTTTAAACACAAACGTACAAATCGCTAATTAAATACACATTAAACTGTGGTAAATCCATGGTACATACCCGTATGCAGAAAGTTTTTTAATTATTATATGTATCGACACAAACCATGCTAACTTTATATCTGACTACGAGGTTGCGTTCCACAGCAAACAAAACCATGACACGCAATCAACATATACCTATCAGCTGTTCTCAACCCCCACATGATATAAATGACAGCGCGCTCTATTCAAAATTAACACAGCCAAGTCTAAGGACACAGCGTTGTCCGAAACGCGTAGGCTTACAGAGGATACCCTCCCTCAATTTCTTATACACCCTGGACTTCATATCACTGGACTTCCTTTTAGAATTTAACCATTAAACTTGGAAAATCGTTTTCCATTTTAAACGCCTCAGCGCTGGATCCTACCTTCTTCCCTTGTTTTCTACTTGATACTCCGTGTGCCGACACGAGGATCCGGGCGCTATCAACGACACACAGGAGTGTGTCAGGTGAGCTGGAGGATTTTTTTCTACTTATACAGTCTACTTCATATCTCCCATTGTCCAATGTCTAGCATGTACATATATAATGCTAGATCTACTGTCATATCCATCACAGAAAGCATACTCAGAATTCTATATGCCAATATATGTCTATCATTTGCATATCATTAACATCTCTATTGATCCTGTGGTTTCCACAATTCCAAAACTTTTCCTTCTTCGTGTTGAAATTTTAATGTTGAGGTGTGTATTTAATCCCCTGAGCATAACCTTCAGACTGATGCTGCAGTGGGTAACTGTTTTCTTACATATTCATAAGGTCCTTTTCAACTGGCCAATATTGGACATAAGAACAAGCGCCAGTCAACGAGACAGCTCGTTGATCGGCGTTCATTTGCTCCTTTCACATAGAGCTATGTATGGGGGTGGGTGCTCATTACTACGATCACTCGTCCCCATGCATTTCTATCATGTCGGAGATGTGCTGCCAACAGCGATACGATCAGCCGAAGAACGAGCGTTTGCTCGTGCATCGGCTGATCGTTGCTCTGTTTACAGAGGGCAATGATCTGGAACACGCATTCTATGACGGCTCATTTGCCTGATTATTGCCCAGTGTAAAAGGGCCCTTAGGCTTTATTCCCATTATACTTGGGTCTTCTGTTGGTGGTATATGTTGGGGGGATTTCCCAACATATTCCTCCAATGGAAGGATGCCACGTATGCCATGATATAGGCATACAGCGGCATACGTCGTCACTAGCCTCCCAGATTACAAAATAGTATAACGTGTGGTATGCTTATTTTGCGGGATGCCGCTGTATAGAAAAAAATTGTCGACTAAGGACCCATACCCAGAGGAGGGGGTCCCTTACTGAGCTACCTAAATTTAACATTGACCACTGCACAGTCCTAGGCTACCAGAAAATTCAATAGTAAAAATTTCACTGCATAAGAATACCAGTGGATTTACAACTCATCCTTTCATTAACCTAGACCGGCAAGGATTTTTAAATGACACGAAAAACTGTCTAAGATTGGCTAGTGCAACAGTAATGCTTGTTGCCCAGGGCCACATTTTTATTTATCTTTTTCAATTAATTTTTATTAACATTTTTCAAATATGGGTTACAGAAATAAAAAAAAGGGGGGGGGGATCTCCAGAAGCATGTTATGGTTACAATTAGATTACGGTGCAAATAAATGAATCAAAGTATCTTACAATATTATCAAGGGGAGAGGGGGAATCGGAGGGAACAAACATAAACTAGTTAGCCTGTCTTCAAAACAATATCTCCCATCTCAGCAACAACATTCACAACAAGTAAAGAAAATGATCCTCTCTCTCTCATAAATGGATGCATGGAGCCACCGACAAAGAGGTGGGCGGGGAACCAGCCAACAGCCCATCTCCGTCCACGCCGCTGCGAAAGCTACAAAGATGTTTGAGAGAAGAGAACACATGAACTGAGCGCACGACTTCCACCAACACCTAAAGAAATCCAGAATCCTGTTCACACTCACATTGGTGCGTTCCCTAAAAGTATTTGTTCCTGAAACCAGATAGTATGTTGAAAACAATTTTTGATATCAGTCCTAACTCTCTGTGGAGGCAGCGATATGAATGATTCCGTGTGGCAAAAAACTGCTCAACTTGGAGTTCTTTATGGAGGGATGCCTCCATCCAATCCATCTTAAATAAATATGAAAGTTTGTCAAGAAATAATTTAAAGGGTGGGGCCTGGTCATATAGCCAAGTTTGTAAAATGGCCTTTACACCTGCCTCTGCCACATAGTGTAATAGATTATATGCCCCATCGGAACATTTATGTGTCTGGGTCTAAGTAACCAAAAATTGCCTCCAGTGCAATGTCAGGAGTGTAATTTGTTAGGTTTTGAGTTGAGTAGGAACGAATACGGGACCAAAAAATCTGAATATTAGAACAGGCCCAAAGGCAATGATGAAGGTTGACCTCCATAGAGTGACAATTAAAAACATTGAGAGGTGAGATTTAAACCAATTCTGTGGCCCACAAGTGGAATTAAATAAGATCTGTGTGCTATTTTGAGTCTTATTTCTAAAAAGCGGGTCGAGGGAAGACATTTTTGAGCTTGTCCTGGAGCCCTCAAAATGACCAGGTAAGTAAGCAATTAATCCTAAATCTGCCATTTTGCTAACGGCGTTGGAGTTGTAGCATAGTCCAAAGGTTGGTGTAAGAACTGATAATTCCTCGTTATTTGGTCTTGTTAGTATGTTTTAACTAGAGAAACATTGTAAAGAAAGTGGGTTCCATTCTTGTTCTGGTAATTTCATTAGGACAGTTGTGATATAACTCCTGGCCTGTAAATAATGGAACTGGCCATTTGGTATTTTTGGAAATTTTGACCGTAATTCAGTAAGTGTAAGCATCCTTTTCTCTAAAATATGCACAAAGTGTTTCAAGGAGGTTAGTCCCATTGCATGCCATCTACAAAAAATGCCATGAGGGTTACCATCTCGGAAATTGGGATTACATATCAATGGCAGGTGGAGAGACAGAACAGGTGAGAGTTGAAATTGATTTCTGATTTTTTGCCATGCTCGCCAGGTGTTAAAAAGTAAAGGGTTATTTATCCTTTCTACAGATAGCTGGTCTAAAGGAAGGTGTAAAGCACTTGCACCACACACAAACATCAGTAAAGTTTATAAAGTTTACAATCTACAAGGAAAGAGGGAAGGAGACAGTAGGTGAGGGTAGAATATTTTCATCTGGTAAGTTAGTGGCAGCGGGTTGGGATTCAGGTTGTAAGCTTTTCTAAAGAGGTACGTAGTGTAGCGCCCATGGCCGCGGGCTGTCGGGTTTACTCACCTCCCGACGCCCGCAGCCATGGATCTGTGAGCACTGGCCTCCATCTCCCTCATAGGAGATGCCAGCGCTCACTTCTGCTCCGTCTGGCTGGGTCCCGTAGGGTGCGAGCGCACGCTCGCGCCCGGCCTTAAAGGGCCAGCGCGCGCAATTAGGAAATCGTCATCATCATCAACTGCCACGATTTCCTGGTCTATAAGAAGGCCCCTGGCCTTCTAATCCTTGCCTGAGCGTTGTTAGTCTTTCCCAGTCTGTCTCGCAAATGGTCCCTTAGTGTCTCCCGTTCCAGCTGTTCCCCCTGCCCTGTTTCCGTTCCTGTATTCCGTATTGTTCCTGTGCCTATTGTTCCCGCGTTCACGTGTCATCTGCCACATCAAGTGTCTTCTGCCACGTCAAGTGCCATCTGCCACATCAAGTACCATCTGCCACGTCAAGTGCCATCTGCCACGTCAAGTGTCTTCTGCCACGTCAAGTGCCATCTGCCACGTCAAGTGCCACCTGCCACATCAAGTGTCTTCTGCCATGCCAAGTGCCATATGCCACGTCAAGTGCCATCTGCCACGTCAAGTGTCTACCGCTCAACGGATACTGCCCGCCACGTCTGGCGCCACTTGCCGCACCTGCCTCCATCCGTGCTGAAGCCACAGCCACCGCCCGGACTATTTCAGGTACCCAAGCATTACTGTCTGCCATTTTACTTTCGCATAGACTGTGACCTGGTCAGCTGCCTCCCCGCTACGGCGGAGCGGCCTAGTGGGTCCACAAACCCAGTGTCCGTGCCACGTAGGTTTTCAGTAAATTTTGAAGTTTTGGATGGTGAGAGAGCATCTGATGTGTTGTGGTAGAGAGTACCAGAGTATGGGGGATGCATGAGAAAAATCTTGGAGACGATGATGTGAGGAACAGATAAGAAAAGAGCAAAGCAGAAATTCTTGTGAGGACCAGAGATTACATGTGAAGACGTATGAGGAGATTAGGGCAGTGATGTATGGAGGGCATTGGTTGTGGAAAGCCTTATATATTATTAGTAATATTTGAACTAAATTCACCGGCAATGGGTAGCCAGTGAAGGAAATGGAAGATGGGAGAGGCAGACGTGAAACGAGGCGAGGGGTACAGTGGTTTAACGTAGCACCAATATTGAGGGTGGATTGGATAAGTTTAAAATTGTTCGATGGTTAGCCATATAGAAGGATATTGCAGCAGTCTAGGCAGAGGATGATGAGTACACATAGCAGCATTTTGTTAACTTGAGGTTGAGAAAAGAGTAGATTCGAGAAATATTTTTAAGGTGGAGGCGGCAAAAGGTTGTAAGGGCTTGGATGTAAAGATTGAAAGACAAAATGGAATTGAAGGTTATCCCGATGAAGCGGACTTGGGAGAAAAAGTGGGGAGCCATTACCTATTATTGATATTTCTGGTAAGGGGATTAAGTGAGATGGGGGAAAGATGATGAATTCAGTTTTCTCCATGTTAAGTTTAAGGAAGCGGGTGGAGAAGGAAGATGTAGCTGTTAGACACTCTTGAACTCGGGAGAGCAGAGAAGTGACATCTGGGCAAGAGAGGTAAATTAGTGTGTCATCGGCATAGAAATAGTACTAAAAGCCATGGGATTTTATGATCTGTCCCAGGCTACTGGTGTAGATGGAGAAGAGCAAGGGTCCCAGGACAGAGCCTTGAGGGATGCCAACAGAGATAGAGGGCGAGATAAGGAGGTGGTATATGAGTGGGAGACACCAAATGTTTGATTAGTGAGGTATGAGACTAATGTTGCGAGACTTTGGCAGTTAAAGGCTCAATAGTCACTTTGATTAGGGCCGTTTTAGTATTATGGTAGGGTGGGAAGTCAGATTGTAGGTAGTTGAAAACAGAGATTGATGAGAGGTGGTGTAGATATGTTGTTGAAGGAGTTTTGAAGCAAATGGGATAAGTGAGGTGGGGCGATAGTTGGCCAAAGAGTATCGGTCAAGGGGCGTTTTTTTAAGGATGGGTGCGATGGTTGCATTTTTAAGTGAAGAAGGGAAGATGCCAGTGGAAAGTGATAGGTTGAAGAGGTAGGTTTGGGCTGGGATAAATACAGTACTAATGTTAGGGATGAGGTGAGATGGAATTAGGTCAAATGCACATGTCGTGAGGTGTGATTTGGAGAGCAGGGTGGAAAGCTTTCCATTAGTCATGGTGAAGAAGCAGGTTATGGGGTAGAGCACTGAGCAGTTGTGGAGAGGTGTTATGGGGAATGTAGCTTGAAGCTTTCTCCAATGTTGTCAATCTTGTATTAGGAAATGAGTGGCAAAGTCCCCACCTGAGATGAAAGATGTGGGAGAGGGCACCAGAGGACGGAGTAGGGAGTTAAAAGTGTTGAATAATAATTTAGGGTTGTGGGACAGAGAAGATATGACTGTGGTGAAGTACAGTGGTCCTGTTCAGCGGAAGCGAGTGCAGATTTGAAGTGGAGAAGTGCTTCTCTGTATGTTGGAGTGGGTTTTCTTCCAACGTCACTCTGCAATAGGGCTGCCTATTGACTCGTTGTGTTCTGTTGTGTTTGAGAGGGAAGACTGAGTTGAGAGCTGAAGTAATTGTGTGGTTATAGAAAACAGTGGCAGTTTCTGTGTCATGAAGTGAGGATATGGTATAAGAGAGTCAGAGAGTGGATGAATATCAAGGGATTTAGGCCTAGATCCCATGGAGTTTTTTGCAGGCAGAAAAAAATCTGCCTCAATGTTTCTTTGCTTTTCGCCCGCAGGCAAAAAATGCTGCAAAGAACACTCGGATACAAGCTTTTTCTGCCTCTGCCATTGATTTCAATGGGAGGTCAGAGACGGAACCATGGCAAGAAAGGATATGGCGCTTTTTTTCCACGAACGGCAAAAATCTGCCTAGGGGGAAAAAAAGCCTCTTCCTCCCATTGCCTCCTCTGCCTCCCATTGACGTGGGTTCTGCGTCAAAATTAGCATCATCAGCAACAACTGCTAATTCCTGGATTGGGGAGGCAGCTGAAATCAAAAGAGAAAATAAATTAAGTAGATTGTAGTCAGATAGGGGGAGAAGCTTAAGAGGTTAGCTACGGAACAGAGGAGGATGTGGACCTCTTTGTAAGTGGCTGTAGAGGATCACTTTGAGAGACAAAATAAAGAGGCAAGTGATAGCAGTTTGGAGCGAGCAGAGAAGGAGGCATCAATGGGGACATTTGAGACACCCATAATGATTGTGGGGATGTCCGTTGAAAGGAAGTGTAGAAGCCAGGTAGTTAAGTGGTCAATAAAGGTGGTGGCAGGGCCTGGTGGTCGGTAGATGATGGCCGCTTGGAGGTTGGTGGGAGAGTACATGCGGATAGAGTGCACTTCAAAAGGGAGGGTGAGGGAGGATAGAGATGGAATTGGATCAAAGGAGCATTTACTCCGATAATAGAATGCCGACTCCTCCACCGTATTTGTAGCTGCGGTATGGAGTGTGAGTAAATTGAAGGCCGTAATTAAAGGGTGCTTTATGGGAGGCTGTGATGGAGTTTGTCAGCCGTGTTTCAGTAAGGATAGATTATGAAAGATTAAGTGGTTGTGGAAGTAGAAAAGTTTATTGCAGACAGAAGTGCATTCCATAAGGGGTTTGGGGAAGTAGGGATCAGGAAAATATGTTGGAGATATGAGGGGTTACAAGAGTTTGTGGAAGTTGATCGGTTATATGATGGAGATAAGATAGTGAGTATTTGCTGAGGGGACCTAGGATTAGGAGATATGTCACCAGCAGTAAGGAAAAGTTAAGAGCATAATAGTAGATTTAAGTAGGATAGTCCATGAGGTGGTTGTGTGTGTTTCGAGAGGGAAATTTTTATATTTAGGAGGAGGTTGTTAGAGGAAGTCAGAAGCGTGGGTAGAAGAGCGATAGCTAGATATATAGCTAAATAAATAGTTCTTTGCTAGGTGTCGGTGTTTGGGGAATATATATGGAGTTTCAGAGCTAGGGAAGCAATGATTGTGATGGATAAAATAAACATTTTAGTTTGGTATCGGGTTGTGTGATCATTGTGACAATCTGTCACAACGATTACATTGCTCCTCCCGTCGGCACTTGTCGGCTGACTGTAAGGAGCTCCATGATACAGCTGTCTATAGACAGCTGTATCATGGAACTTTCACCCGGAGACAACTCCCTGTGTTCTCCGGGCATGTGATTGCTGTGATAACCTGTCACAGTGATCACAGAAAAATTTGTTAGTAAATGACAAACTTTTCCATTAGTTGTATCTTCTCCTCCTCTGGCAGGCTTCCCCTTCATTTCCATAGCCATGTGCACGGCCGTGATTTTCGGGTTGGCCAGCAGCGGAGTGTCATCCGCGAGCCGCCCGCAAATCGCGGGCCGTGCACACGGCCGTGTCCATTATTTTCTATGAGCCTGTCTGGTCTTTCTGCGGTCCAGGCTCCTGGGCCATGCACGGACCATAGAAACCACGGTCGTGTGCATGGGCCCATAGAAATGAATGGGGCTGCAATTCTCCCATGGATTTTTGGGGGACTTGCGGCCGCAAAAGCACGTTCGTGTGCATGGGGCCTTACTGCTCACACTGTGAATCGCTGACACACTGACAGCAGTGGTTCACAGTTTTACAGTCTGTTCACTTGAATGGGAAAGGGCTGTAATACTGTGAACCGCCGCCTCAAGTGTGTTAGCAATTCACAGTGTGACCAGTAAAGGAAATTAAGGGGAAGCAGCGCTCAGACGACTGCTGCGGCCCCTTCAAAACAGCTGATCGGTGGGGGTGTTGGGAGTCGGACCTCGACCGATCAGATATTAATGGCCTATCCTTAGGATAGGCCATCAAGTTTTGGGGATTGGACAACCCCTTTTACTGTGTAATGGCACATCACAACATCTCTAATGGTCGTATGGTGTCAGCAAACCAGCTTTGGAAAATTGATCTCCAATAGCCAGTTTGCCATTGTAAGCTCTGCCTTACACCCAGCGTGTAAGAAATGAACACATATTTGGTATCGCTGAAGTCGGCAAAAGTTGGCAAATTTATATTCAGATGTATTTACCCAGTGGCATACACCAGATATAAAAACAACATCAACTAAAATCACATATTCACTTTTTTTTTCACTTTTTTTCCATTTTTCCTTCCATATTTTAAAAAATTTAAAATATATCTACTATTTGTTTACACAATATGGAAGCCCAATATGTTCTTAAAAAAAAAGTCCAAATACATGTAGGTTGGAAGATTAATAGTACAACAATTTTCTTTTAAATTGACACATGCCTAAAATCTTAAAATGGGCCTGGTCAGGAAGGAGGTAAAGCTTCTAGTCGGGAAGTGGTTAAATTGGTTTTCCAAAATGTACACACTAATAGCCTATTCTTACAATAGATCATTAATTTTTGATCAGTGGGGGTCCTATCCCTGGGCCCCCGCCAATAAGCAGTTCTCCAGCGATCATTACACAACCTTCATTGTTTACACAAGCAGAGCCCGCTACATAAGAGTGTGGATGTACCTGATACTGCAGTTCAGTACCATTGACGTGAAAGACATGAGCTGCAGTACCAGGTGGGGACGCCCTTAAGGACGAGCCGACGTGCCTGTGTAAATAATGAAGTAGATGTTCGTTCAGTTCCATAAATGGAAAACTATAGTATATACAGAGACAATGAATTCACACATCATGAATTTTCAGAGGGCCCAAGGAACTAGAGTTATGTATTTATTATATTTTCTAAATTTCCAGAGGTCTAATATAAATATCAGGGAACAGTCCATTTTCTTCCTAGAGACCATGAGCTATACCTGTGTGTGCAAATATAAAAATTGAAAGAAGTGCCTTAAATGCAATATTACACTAACTTAAGCTTCATTAAACAAGAAAACATTCATTGGGTCCGATAAAGCAGAAAGACAGTATCACAATAAACTCTTAATACAATTTATACAAATGCAAAGCAGTCCTTAATCTATAGTATATAAATAAGGACTGGATGTGTAATTGTCTGCCTGCTTTTACACACTGAATGCCTGCTATTGACCTTCTCTTTTATGCCCAGCCGCATGTATAGCTTGAGTGTCATTGCAACCTTGTTATCTGTAATGTCAATTGCAGTTTTCTGCCAAGCTAGGCTGTCAGGTTGGCCAACAACAGAACCTGGATGTCAGATGACATTACACAAATTTATAACAGTTGTGTCTAAAGAACCTACCTGAAGAATTTGTGGGTCATATTGTTCATTTGACAAAATCTTTATCCACCAATGGGACACCAGTTGTCACAAGGGCAACATATGACGACCAGTGGCGGTTTAAGTAGACCATAGGCCCTCGGCTGTTCCCACCACCGCTCTGCCGTGTCTATAGTGAACACCACCTATTTGTGTGAGCATTAACAAATGGTTGTTAAGATTCCCCTTATCAAAGGCATGTGTCCCTACATACTGACAGTCTCCAACCATCGCTGACAGTATCAAACTGTTCAGGGACACTTCCTCTTGACTAGAGATGAGCGAACCGGGACAACCGAACCCGGTTTCGGTCCGAACATCGGGAAAAGTTCGGTTCGCAGCGAATCCGAACTTCACCGGGTTCGGCCGAACACTTTTGACCGAAACTGGTCAAAAATATTATACAAATCGGCAGCCACTTGTCTCTATCAATCACTGATAGAGAAAAGAGGCTGCTAATTAAAAATAAAATAAAAAGCATTTCATACGTACCCGGTCGTTGTCTTGGTGACGAGTCCCTCTTCTTCCTCCAGTCCGACCTTCTTTCCTGACGCGGCAGCCTGTGATTGGCTGCAGGGGCCGCTGCAGCCTGTGATTGGCTGCAGAGGCCGCGGCAGCCTGTGATTGGCTGCAGCGGTCACATGGGCTGTAACGTCATCCTGGAATGTCGAGCCGGATGTCGAGAGGGAAGCGTCACCAAGGCAACGGCCGGGAGACCGGACTGGAGGAAGCAGAAAGTTCTCGGTAAGTATGAACGTCTTTTTTTTTTACAGGTTACTCTATATTCTGATCGGAATTCACTGTCCAGGGTGCTGAAACAGTTACTGCCGATCAGTTAACTCTTTCAGCACCCTGGACAGTGACTATTTACTGACGTCGCCTAGCAACGCTGCCGTATTGACGGGTGCACACATGTAGCCACCCGTCATTACGGGGCCTCATGCACACGACCGTAAAAACACCCGTTATTACGGGTCGTAATTACGACCCGAAATAGCGGGCCCATAGACTTCTGTTAGCCACGGGTACCTTCCCGTTTTCTCACGGGAAGGTGCCCGTGCCGTTAAAAAGATAGAACATGTTCTATTTTTTTATTTTACGGGCAGTGCTCCTATACTTTATAATGGGAGCACGGCTCGGAAAAACGACCGGCTGCCCGTGGCCGGCCATGCCCGGCCGTGCTCATCTCCTGAAATACTCTGTGCTGCCTTAAACTCTGTGGACAGGTCAGGATCCTGTTTCTTTTAAATGCTGCTGGGGAACCCGCTCGATCCACTATATAACGCTGCGCTACAGTGCTTGGGAATAAGTGACTGGGGCAGAAAAGGATGGAGGCGCAGCCTTATATAGTGGATCGAGCGGGTTCCCCAGCAGCATTTAAAAGAAACAGGATCCTGACCTGTCCACAGAGTTTAAGGCAGCACAGAGTATTTCAGGAGATGAGCATGCGGATCTTGTGCGGGGTGGTGACTTGCCAATCATGTGAAGCTGTTATTGAGGACAGGAGTGGAGGAGAGGTAACAGACTGAGAGCTACGTAACGGTAAGAGCAGAGTTCACAGCAGCACTGAATCTGCACGCTCCTCTCCTGAAATATTCTGTGTGCTGGTATTGGTTCAGAGTGCACAAGACCTATAGGAGGTGCACGAATAGGGTCCCAACCCAATCGTATGTAGAGAAGTATTCGGCACACAGACAAATATGATTCAAAACTTCTTCCGTTTTATTTGTATTGTATTCAAATGCCATGGGCGGAGTGCAACGTTTCGGTCCAAAAAGACCTTCGTCAGGCACTAAAGGTGTACAAAAAATTTTTTACACATAAATATCTAGGCATCATTTTGGTACAATATATGTATCATCTCTTATAACACAAAATAATAATGCTACATTGGAAAGAGAAAAATAGTAAATAGAAAAATAAAGATAAAATAAAGATAAATTTAAGACAAGAACAGAATATGCACAACACATACATGATTCATACTTCATCAATATCTATGCATATTAGGATTACATTTGATGTAAAAAAAGATATAAACAATCAAAAGTATGTGCATGTGTATGCCAGACGGAAGACATCATATCCGTGGCACCATATCCAAGGCTCGAAATATAGTACAAGCAAAAATCGTATAAAGAAATACATCTGGGTATATTTGTAGTGTAACAGCAATAATCCAAACGATGTCCGCAACTACTGTGGCTGGAAACAGAGTTGTGGAGTACATAGTGCACGAATATAGTGCAAAGATGCAAGTTTTCCTGTAGATGCTCCCTCAATCTGGTACCCATGCTCAGAAAAATAACTTAAAAAATCATTGCGTGAGAGATAATCAGTATAAACATGATGCACCACATAATATAAAGTAAATAATTATGCTTGTTAATGTACTGGCCGTATTAACATACTATAGAGAGCCTGTACGGCTCGAGGAGACTGTCCCATTGATGCTATCTAGTCAGATGTTGTTTAACATAAACATTTCTTGTCCTAATTGCATAATGGCTGTCCTGTTCAGTGTGCACGTTGTATCTGATGCATGATGGTGGCAGGAGGCAGGTAGTAAAACATTGCAATGACCTTACCTGGAACCCTGTTGGCGTGGATGTATCCTGTTGATGAGCACTGCTGTTCGTATCGCGGCTTACCGCTCGTTTTTGGCGCTAACTGCAATGATTATTCTTGCAGTTTAAATGTCCTGTGTCTGGGGCGGGTCATGGGAGGTTCCCTATGCACGTGATTGGCCGCTCGTAACTTAGTGGGCGTGTCTGAGTGTGTGATTGGCTGCACACTACTCAGAGGGAGTTGCCATGACACATGGGAGGTTCCCTATGCACGTGATTGGCCGCTCGTAACTAAGTGGGCGTGTCTGAGTGTGTGTTCGGCTGCACACTACTCAGAGGGAATTGCCATGACACAGGGGTGTGTCGTGTGACGCCGTTGTAAGGGGCGGTGTTTTCATTCCCATGTTAGATATTTATCGCCGATCAGATGTAGTTAGGGCTATTGGATTTAGCAGTAATAGCATATGTTTGGGCGATATACAGTCTCTTGATCCTGAATGAGCACCAATTACTGCTTCTGTTATTAAGAATATGTTACTGGTAGCTGACCATATTTACTGTAGGTTATTAACACTACATATAGCGCCGTTGTGGGAGTCTGCCTAACTACAGGCAATGTGCTCCCTTAGATCAGGCTCTCAGGTTGAATAACGCCAATTCACATGGACTAAGAGGGACAGATAGAGTAACATGAAGGCGGATACGACTGGTCTGTATATGGGTAGTGGTACTGGATATAATAATGTAGATGCAGCTGGGGTATACTGTATGATATTATAAATCTGTATAAACAATATATTGCTGAAAAAAATGTGTTACCACTACGTATTATATAGTTGACTAGAATACTCAATCCTAAACTCAGTATTTTCAAGGATACCGTAGTCGGGAAGGACCGGATGAAGATGTGTGGTATACCATATGTCAAATCAGCGTGTCTGTTATGGAATAAAAAAAGGCATTTATTATTATGGATATCATATTCAGATCAACGGAACATTGGATACTATAGGAAACTACTAACTTCGTATTCCCTATTTAAACCTCGAGGTTCTAATGTCTGCAATCTGTGGATCCAATAGGCCTCCCTGCGTTTTAGTGTCCTAATCCTATCCCCGCCTCTCCTAGGTGCCGGTATGTGTTCTATCACCTGGAATTGTAATTGCGAAACGTTATGTGATCTCAATAAAAAATGTGCGGGGATCGGTAGTAAGGTTTTATTGCAGCGTATAGTACTCTTATGCTGACCGATTCTGTCTCGTATGCGCTGTGTCGTTTCGCCAACATATGCTAGCCCACATGGGCATTTTATCATGTAAATGACAAAATTAGTGTTACAGGTGAAAAATTCCTTCACCGGTATACGTTCACCTGTCTGGGGGTGTTGTAGCGTATTACCCTTGATCACATTGGAGCATTGCATGCAAGATCGGCATGGGAAGGTCCCTTGTTTAGGGGTGTTCAGAAAGGTTTGCCTTAAGGGTCTTTTGGCTGAGCCAACATCTGCTTTGACTAACTTGTCCCTTAGGTTATGTGGTCTCTTTGAACATGGGAGAAATGGAGTTTTGAACTCTGTGACCTTAGGGTATGCTTCTTTGAGTAATGGCCAGTGCTTCCTAATTATATGGTGAACCCTATATGCACAAGGGTGGTATGTATGTACGAATGGTATACATTTGGGTCTGGTATTACTCCTAGTAGTGTCCATGTTTTGTTGTGCCTCCAATAATGTACACATGGGATAGCCTCTCTCCCTGAATTTTTGTGTCATATTGGTTGTTCTTATGGTTCTATTTTCGGTGTCGTCAACTATCCTCGCAACCCTTTTAAACTGGGATCTCGGTAGAGATTTTTTGGTCGCTATCGGGTGACAGCTGTCATAATGTAGTAGCCCATTCCTGTCTGTTTCCTTCGTAAATAGGTCTGTACTGAGGTGGCCCCTATTGTCCATAATGACCATGGTGTCCAGGAAGCTGATCCTAGACACATGATGGTTAAGTGTGAATTTAAGTTCTGGCCAGATGCTGTTGAGATACTCCACAAATTCTATAAGTGACTCCTGTGTACCTTTCCATATGCAAAATATATCGTCGATATATCTTTTCCAAAGTAATATCCCTTCCCTGAATGTAGTAGTGGGATAAACATAATTCTCCTCAAAGTGGGCCATAAAACAATTGGCATATGGTGG
Source organism: Rhinoderma darwinii (assembly GCF_050947455.1). Classification (NCBI taxonomy): domain Eukaryota; kingdom Metazoa; phylum Chordata; class Amphibia; order Anura; family Rhinodermatidae; genus Rhinoderma; species Rhinoderma darwinii. Next base: position 192,887,124 of record NC_134690.1, on the reverse strand, counting down.
TGCCACGTTAGACCCCATTGCCGTGCCCCTCTGTTGAATATAGTATATATCCTCAAAGAGGAAGTAGTTATCGGTTAAAATGATAGTAAGGAGATCCAGACAAAGGTCTATAATTCTACCATCTTTACCCTCTTTGGTGAGTATTTCTTCTACTGCTCTAAGTCCTTTTTCGTGTTTGATGGAGGTGTAAAGGCTACATACATCCAGGGTCACTAGAATCACATTCTGAGGTAGCTCATCCAGAGTACGGATGGTTTCTAGGAAGTTAGATGTGTCTAATAAGAAAGATCTCGTGTTTTTGACCAAGGGGGTGAGTACTTTCTCCACAAACTTGGACAATGGTGTAAAGATGGAGTCTGTGGAGGCCACTATGGGACGGCCTGGGGGGTTATCAAGCCCCTTATGTATCTTGGGCAGTGTGTAAAAAACGGGTGTGACTGGATATCTATTAGTCAGATAGGATACTGTATCCTGGTCAATTGTACCTAGGGTCATATGCTTTTTAAGGACCTCCTGGATCTTTATTGCAATCCTATTGGTGGGGTCCTGGTCAATAGTTAGATAGACAGAGGTGTCACTCAGTTGCCTGTGTATTTCCCTAAAGTAAGTGGACCTATCCATAATCACTATTGCTCCCCCCTTATCTGCTGGTTTGATAATCAAGTCTTTATCCCCAGTGAGTGAAGACAAGGCTTGTCTGTCCAGACTACTTAGATTGGCCTGGCATTTAAATTGGCCCAATCTGAAGTCATGGTTAAATCTGTCCACATCTCTGTGGACCAGATTAATGAATGTCTCCAAGGCCGGTGAGTTTTTTGGAGGGTTGAAGAAACTCTTGTTTCTAAGTCCAAAGTCTCGGGAGGTCACAGTAGGACTCTCACTAGAATTAATTGTTGTCCCTTCGTTCCTTTGGGACTCCTCCATATTGGAGAAGTATACCCGAAGGCGTAGGGATCTAAAGAAACGATTGAGGTCCATATCGAGCTGGAACAAATCGTATCTATACGAGGGGCAGAAGGACAGGCCTTTTTGGAGGAGAAGTAACTGAGCTGGGCTCAGAGTCTTGGAGGAAATGTTAACTACTAGTGACTGTGTTGTTGAAGTCATACCTGCGATCTCGTCTCCATCGCCTGGTTGAAGTCTTCTTGGCTGTTTTCTGCCTCTCCTCGTCCTCTTCTTGGGCGTCTGCCCCGTCGTTGGCCTAAAAAACGACCCCCATATGGTCTTCTTTGTTGGTAGTCGTTCCCTTCGCCTCCTGATCCCGAATAGGAAGAACCTGAGGAGTTGTACGCTCCTCTACGCGCCGGTCTACCACCTGTATATCCCTCGTGCCACTTGTAGACCCTTTGATTATTATAGTCGTCCAGGTCCCTCTGGAATTTCTTCCTCTTCTGCTGTTCTATCTCAATTCTGTGAGCATTGAGAGTTGTTTTCAACTTGTCATCAAAGGTATTATATTCCGCCACGGACATGGTACTTTTCATCTGTTGTTCAGCCGTCATGGTTTGTTTCTTCAACTCTGTCACACTTTTCTGTAGGTGTGATATAGTCAGAGTCATCAGATCCAATGAGCATTTGTTCAATATCTGCTCGAACTGCGTGCAATATTCCTGGTCTTCATTGAACATGGTAGGTCTAATGGGCACTCTGAGGCCCCTTGGTATTCGTTGTACTCTTACATACTCAGCTAGCGTCGCGCTATGTAGTTCCTGATTTATCAGGCGTCTGGAGGTTCTTTCTAGATCACGAGTGCGGACCTCTGCTGGAGGTGTTTGTAGAAAATCCCTTGAGATGGTAACACGGGATAGGATGTCTTCCGTCTGTTCTTGATTGTAGGAGAAAATCGAGGTGGTCATTTTTCTCGTCTGTGCAAATCTGAATGGGAAACTGGTCGGTATTGGTTCAGAGTGCACAAGACCTATAGGAGGTGCACGAATAGGGTCCCAACCCAATCGTATGTAGAGAAGTATTCGGCACACAGACAAATATGATTCAAAACTTCTTCCGTTTTATTTGTATTGTATTCAAATGCCATGGGCGGAGTGCAACGTTTCGGTCCAAAAAGACCTTCGTCAGGCACTAAAGGTGTACAAAAAATTTTTTACACATAAATATCTAGGCATCATTTTGGTACAATATATGTATCATCTCTTATAACACAAAATAATAATGCTACATTGGAAAGAGAAAAATAGTAAATAGAAAAATAAAGATAAAATAAAGATAAATTTAAGACAAGAACAGAATATGCACAACACATACATGATTCATACTTCATCAATATCTATGCATATTAGGATTACATTTGATGTAAAAAAAGATATAAACAATCAAAAGTATGTGCATGTGTATGCCAGACGGAAGACATCATATCCGTGGCACCATATCCAAGGCTCGAAATATAGTACAAGCAAAAATCGTATAAAGAAATACATCTGGGTATATTTGTAGTGTAACAGCAATAATCCAAACGATGTCCGCAACTACTGTGGCTGGAAACAGAGTTGTGGAGTACATAGTGCACGAATATAGTGCAAAGATGCAAGTTTTCCTGTAGATGCTCCCTCAATCTGGTACCCATGCTCAGAAAAATAACTTAAAAAATCATTGCGTGAGAGATAATCAGTATAAACATGATGCACCACATAATATAAAGTAAATAATTATGCTTGTTAATGTACTGGCCGTATTAACATACTATAGAGAGCCTGTACGGCTCGAGGAGACTGTCCCATTGATGCTATCTAGTCAGATGTTGTTTAACATAAACATTTCTTGTCCTAATTGCATAATGGCTGTCCTGTTCAGTGTGCACGTTGTATCTGATGCATGATGGTGGCAGGAGGCAGGTAGTAAAACATTGCAATGACCTTACCTGGAACCCTGTTGGCGTGGATGTATCCTGTTGATGAGCACTGCTGTTCGTATCGCGGCTTACCGCTCGTTTTTGGCGCTAACTGCAATGATTATTCTTGCAGTTTAAATGTCCTGTGTCTGGGGCGGGTCATGGGAGGTTCCCTATGCACGTGATTGGCCGCTCGTAACTTAGTGGGCGTGTCTGAGTGTGTGATTGGCTGCACACTACTCAGAGGGAGTTGCCATGACACATGGGAGGTTCCCTATGCACGTGATTGGCCGCTCGTAACTAAGTGGGCGTGTCTGAGTGTGTGTTCGGCTGCACACTACTCAGAGGGAATTGCCATGACACAGGGGTGTGTCGTGTGACGCCGTTGTAAGGGGCGGTGTTTTCATTCCCATGTTAGATATTTATCGCCGATCAGATGTAGTTAGGGCTATTGGATTTAGCAGTAATAGCATATGTTTGGGCGATATACAGTCTCTTGATCCTGAATGAGCACCAATTACTGCTTCTGTTATTAAGAATATGTTACTGGTAGCTGACCATATTTACTGTAGGTTATTAACACTACATATAGCGCCGTTGTGGGAGTCTGCCTAACTACAGGCAATGTGCTCCCTTAGATCAGGCTCTCAGGTTGAATAACGCCAATTCACATGGACTAAGAGGGACAGATAGAGTAACATGAAGGCGGATACGACTGGTCTGTATATGGGTAGTGGTACTGGATATAATAATGTAGATGCAGCTGGGGTATACTGTATGATATTATAAATCTGTATAAACAATATATTGCTGAAAAAAAAAATGTTCCGTTGATCTGAATATGATATCCATAATAATAAATGCCTTTTTTTATTCCATAACAGACACGCTGATTTGACATATGGTATACCACACATCTTCATCCGGTCCTTCCCGACTACGGTATCCTTGAAAATACTGAGTTTAGGATTGAGTATTCTAGTCAACTATATAATACGTAGTGGTAACACATTTTTTTCAGCAATATATTGTTTATACAGATTTATAATATCATACAGTATACCCCAGCTGCATCTACATTATTATATCCAGTACCACTACCCATATACAGACCAGTCGTATCCGCCTTCATGTTACTCTATCTGTCCCTCTTAGTCCATGTGAATTGGCGTTATTCAACCTGAGAGCCTGATCTAAGGGAGCACATTGCCTGTAGTTAGGCAGACTCCCACAACGGCGCTATATGTAGTGTTAATAACCTACAGTAAATATGGTCAGCTACCAGTAACATATTCTTAATAACAGAAGCAGTAATTGGTGCTCATTCAGGATCAAGAGACTGTATATCGCCCAAACATATGCTATTACTGCTAAATCCAATAGCCCTAACTACATCTGATCGGCGATAAATATCTAACATGGGAATGAAAACACCGCCCCTTACAACGGCGTCACACGACACACCCCTGTGTCATGGCAATTCCCTCTGAGTAGTGTGCAGCCGAACACACACTCAGACACGCCCACTTAGTTACGAGCGGCCAATCACGTGCATAGGGAACCTCCCATGTGTCATGGCAACTCCCTCTGAGTAGTGTGCAGCCAATCACACACTCAGACACGCCCACTAAGTTACGAGCGGCCAATCACGTGCATAGGGAACCTCCCATGACCCGCCCCAGACACAGGACATTTAAACTGCAAGAATAATCATTGCAGTTAGCGCCAAAAACGAGCGGTAAGCCGCGATACGAACAGCAGTGCTCATCAACAGGATACATCCACGCCAACAGGGTTCCAGGTAAGGTCATTGCAATGTTTTACTACCTGCCTCCTGCCACCATCATGCATCAGATACAACGTGCACACTGAACAGGACAGCCATTATGCAATTAGGACAAGAAATGTTTATGTTAAACAACATCTGACTAGATAGCATCAATGGGACAGTCTCCTCGAGCCGTACAGGCTCTCTATAGTATGTTAATACGGCCAGTACATTAACAAGCATAATTATTTACTTTATATTATGTGGTGCATCATGTTTATACTGATTATCTCTCACGCAATGATTTTTTAAGTTATTTTTCTGAGCATGGGTACCAGATTGAGGGAGCATCTACAGGAAAACTTGCATCTTTGCACTATATTCGTGCACTATGTACTCCACAACTCTGTTTCCAGCCACAGTAGTTGCGGACATCGTTTGGATTATTGCTGTTACACTACAAATATACCCAGATGTATTTCTTTATACGATTTTTGCTTGTACTATATTTCGAGCCTTGGATATGGTGCCACGGATATGATGTCTTCCGTCTGGCATACACATGCACATACTTTTGATTGTTTATATCTTTTTTTACATCAAATGTAATCCTAATATGCATAGATATTGATGAAGTATGAATCATGTATGTGTTGTGCATATTCTGTTCTTGTCTTAAATTTATCTTTATTTTATCTTTATTTTTCTATTTACTATTTTTCTCTTTCCAATGTAGCATTATTATTTTGTGTTATAAGAGATGATACATATATTGTACCAAAATGATGCCTAGATATTTATGTGTAAAAAATTTTTTGTACACCTTTAGTGCCTGACGAAGGTCTTTTTGGACCGAAACGTTGCACTCCGCCCATGGCATTTGAATACAATACAAATAAAAAGGAAGAAGTTTTGAATCATATTTGTCTGTGTGCCGAATACTTCTCTACATACGATTGGGTTGGGACCCTATTCGTGCACCTCCTATAGGTCTTGTGCACTCTGAACCAATACCGACCAGTTTCCCATTCAGATTTGCACAGACGAGAAAAATGACCACCTCGATTTTCTCCTACAATCAAGAACAGACGGAAGACATCCTATCCCGTGTTACCATCTCAAGGGATTTTCTACAAACACCTCCAGCAGAGGTCCGCACTCGTGATCTAGAAAGAACCTCCAGACGCCTGATAAATCAGGAACTACATAGCGCGACGCTAGCTGAGTATGTAAGAGTACAACGAATACCAAGGGGCCTCAGAGTGCCCATTAGACCTACCATGTTCAATGAAGACCAGGAATATTGCACGCAGTTCGAGCAGATATTGAACAAATGCTCATTGGATCTGATGACTCTGACTATATCACACCTACAGAAAAGTGTGACAGAGTTGAAGAAACAAACCATGACGGCTGAACAACAGATGAAAAGTACCATGTCCGTGGCGGAATATAATACCTTTGATGACAAGTTGAAAACAACTCTCAATGCTCACAGAATTGAGATAGAACAGCAGAAGAGGAAGAAATTCCAGAGGGACCTGGACGACTATAATAATCAAAGGGTCTACAAGTGGCACGAGGGATATACAGGTGGTAGACCGGCGCGTAGAGGAGCGTACAACTCCTCAGGTTCTTCCTATTCGGGATCAGGAGGCGAAGGGAACGACTACCAACAAAGAAGACCATATGGGGGTCGTTTTTTAGGCCAACGACGGGGCAGATGCCCAAGAAGAGGACGAGGAGAGGCAGAAAACAGCCAAGAAGACTTCAACCAGGCGATGGAGACGAGATCGCAGGTATGACTTCAACAACACAGTCACTAGTAGTTAACATTTCCTCCAAGACTCTGAGCCCAGCTCAGTTACTTCTCCTCCAAAAAGGCCTGTCCTTCTGCCCCTCGTATAGATACGATTTGTTCCAGCTCGATATGGACCTCAATCGTTTCTTTAGATCCCTACGCCTTCGGGTATACTTCTCCAATATGGAGGAGTCCCAAAGGAACGAAGGGACAACAATTAATTCTAGTGAGAGTCCTACTGTGACCTCCCGAGACTTTGGACTTAGAAACAAGAGTTTCTTCAACCCTCCAAAAAACTCACCGGCCTTGGAGACATTCATTAATCTGGTCCACAGAGATGTGGACAGATTTAACCATGACTTCAGATTGGGCCAATTTAAATGCCAGGCCAATCTAAGTAGTCTGGACAGACAAGCCTTGTCTTCACTCACTGGGGATAAAGACTTGATTATCAAACCAGCAGATAAGGGGGGAGCAATAGTGATTATGGATAGGTCCACTTACTTTAGGGAAATACACAGGCAACTGAGTGACACCTCTGTCTATCTACCTATTGACCAGGACCCCACCAATAGGATTGCAATAAAGATCCAGGAGGTCCTTAAAAAGCATATGACCCTAGGTACAATTGACCAGGATACAGTATCCTATCTGACTAATAGATATCCAGTCACACCCGTTTTTTACACACTGCCCAAGATACATAAGGGGCTTGATAACCCCCCAGGCCGTCCCATAGTGGCCTCCACAGACTCCATCTTTACACCATTGTCCAAGTTTGTGGAGAAAGTACTCACCCCCTTGGTCAAAAACACGAGATCTTTCTTATTAGACACATCTAACTTCCTAGAAACCATCCGTACTCTGGATGAGCTACCTCAGAATGTGATTCTAGTGACCCTGGATGTATGTAGCCTTTACACCTCCATCAAACACGAAAAAGGACTTAGAGCAGTAGAAGAAATACTCACCAAAGAGGGTAAAGATGGTAGAATTATAGACCTTTGTCTGGATCTCCTTACTATCATTTTAACCGATAACTACTTCCTCTTTGAGGATATATACTATATTCAACAGAGGGGCACGGCAATGGGGTCTAACGTGGCACCACCATATGCCAATTGTTTTATGGCCCACTTTGAGGAGAATTATGTTTATCCCACTACTACATTCAGGGAAGGGATATTACTTTGGAAAAGATATATCGACGATATATTTTGCATATGGAAAGGTACACAGGAGTCACTTATAGAATTTGTGGAGTATCTCAACAGCATCTGGCCAGAACTTAAATTCACACTTAACCATCATGTGTCTAGGATCAGCTTCCTGGACACCATGGTCATTATGGACAATAGGGGCCACCTCAGTACAGACCTATTTACGAAGGAAACAGACAGGAATGGGCTACTACATTATGACAGCTGTCACCCGATAGCGACCAAAAAATCTCTACCGAGATCCCAGTTTAAAAGGGTTGCGAGGATAGTTGACGACACCGAAAATAGAACCATAAGAACAACCAATATGACACAAAAATTCAGGGAGAGAGGCTATCCCATGTGTACATTATTGGAGGCACAACAAAACATGGACACTACTAGGAGTAATACCAGACCCAAATGTATACCATTCGTACATACATACCACCCTTGTGCATATAGGGTTCACCATATAATTAGGAAGCACTGGCCATTACTCAAAGAAGCATACCCTAAGGTCACAGAGTTGAAAACTCCATTTCTCCCATGTTCAAAGAGACCACATAACCTAAGGGACAAGTTAGTCAAAGCAGATGTTGGCTCAGCCAAAAGACCCTTAAGGCAAACCTTTCTGAACACCCCTAAACAAGGGACCTTCCCATGCCGATCTTGCATGCAATGCTCCAATGTGATCAAGGGTAATACGCTACAACACCCCCAGACAGGTGAACGTATACCGGTGAAGGAATTTTTCACCTGTAACACTAATTTTGTCATTTACATGATAAAATGCCCATGTGGGCTAGCATATGTTGGCGAAACGACACAGCGCATACGAGACAGAATCGGTCAGCATAAGAGTACTATACGCTGCAATAAAACCTTACTACCGATCCCCGCACATTTTTTATTGAGATCACATAACGTTTCGCAATTACAATTCCAGGTGATAGAACACATACCGGCACCTAGGAGAGGCGGGGATAGGATTAGGACACTAAAACGCAGGGAGGCCTATTGGATCCACAGATTGCAGACATTAGAACCTCGAGGTTTAAATAGGGAATACGAAGTTAGTAGTTTCCTATAGTATCCAATGTTCCGTTGATCTGAATATGATATCCATAATAATAAATGCCTTTTTTTATTCCATAACAGACACGCTGATTTGACATATGGTATACCACACATCTTCATCCGGTCCTTCCCGACTACGGTATCCTTGAAAATACTGAGTTTAGGATTGAGTATTCTAGTCAACTATATAATACGTAGTGGTAACACATTTTTTTCAGCAATATATTGTTTATACAGATTTATAATATCATACAGTATACCCCAGCTGCATCTACATTATTATATCCAGTACCACTACCCATATACAGACCAGTCGTATCCGCCTTCATGTTACTCTATCTGTCCCTCTTAGTCCATGTGAATTGGCGTTATTCAACCTGAGAGCCTGATCTAAGGGAGCACATTGCCTGTAGTTAGGCAGACTCCCACAACGGCTCTATATGTAGTGTTAATAACCTACAGTAAATATGGTCAGCTACCAGTAACATATTCTTAATAACAGAAGCAGTAATTGGTGCTCATTCAGGATCAAGAGACTGTATATCGCCCAAACATATGCTATTACTGCTAAATCCAATAGCCCTAACTACATCTGATCGGCGATAAATATCTAACATGGGAATGAAAACACCGCCCCTTACAACGGCGTCACACGACACACCCCTGTGTCATGGCAATTCCCTCTGAGTAGTGTGCAGCCGAACACACACTCAGACACGCCCACTTAGTTACGAGCGGCCAATCACGTGCATAGGGAACCTCCCATGTGTCATGGCAACTCCCTCTGAGTAGTGTGCAGCCAATCACACACTCAGACACGCCCACTAAGTTACGAGCGGCCAATCACGTGCATAGGGAACCTCCCATGACCCGCCCCAGACACAGGACATTTAAACTGCAAGAATAATCATTGCAGTTAGCGCCAAAAACGAGCGGTAAGCCGCGATACGAACAGCAGTGCTCATCAACAGGATACATCCACGCCAACAGGGTTCCAGGTAAGGTCATTGCAATGTTTTACTACCTGCCTCCTGCCACCATCATGCATCAGATACAACGTGCACACTGAACAGGACAGCCATTATGCAATTAGGACAAGAAATGTTTATGTTAAACAACATCTGACTAGATAGCATCAATGGGACAGTCTCCTCGAGCCGTACAGGCTCTCTATAGTATGTTAATACGGCCAGTACATTAACAAGCATAATTATTTACTTTATATTATGTGGTGCATCATGTTTATACTGATTATCTCTCACGCAATGATTTTTTAAGTTATTTTTCTGAGCATGGGTACCAGATTGAGGGAGCATCTACAGGAAAACTTGCATCTTTGCACTATATTCGTGCACTATGTACTCCACAACTCTGTTTCCAGCCACAGTAGTTGCGGACATCGTTTGGATTATTGCTGTTACACTACAAATATACCCAGATGTATTTCTTTATACGATTTTTGCTTGTACTATATTTCGAGCCTTGGATATGGTGCCACGGATATGATGTCTTCCGTCTGGCATACACATGCACATACTTTTGATTGTTTATATCTTTTTTTACATCAAATGTAATCCTAATATGCATAGATATTGATGAAGTATGAATCATGTATGTGTTGTGCATATTCTGTTCTTGTCTTAAATTTATCTTTATTTTATCTTTATTTTTCTATTTACTATTTTTCTCTTTCCAATGTAGCATTATTATTTAGTGTTATAAGAGATGATACATATATTGTACCAAAATGATGCCTAGATATTTATGTGTAAAAAATTTTTTGTACACCTTTAGTGCCTGACGAAGGTCTTTTTGGACCGAAACGTTGCACTCCGCCCATGGCATTTGAATACAATACAAATAAAACGGAAGAAGTTTTGAATCATATTTGTCTGTGTGCCGAATACTTCTCTATTCTGTGTGCCATGCGTGTGTGACGGAGCCGTTGCCTAGCAATGGCCGGGCGGGCAGAAGTACATTACAGATATATTACACTAATCGACAGCCACTTCTGTCTATCCATCACTGATAGAGAGAAGAGGCTGCTGATAAAAATAAAATAAAAAGCAGTTCATACGTACCCCGGTCGTTGTCTTGGTGACAAGTCCCTCTTCTTCCTCTAATCCGACCTTTCTGTATGACGCGGCAGCCAATGTGGCCGCTGCAGCCTGTGATTGGCTGCAGAGGCGGTCACGTGGGATTAGCGTCATCCCTGGAGGCCGGCCTTCTGATGTCATCCAGACTTGCGTGACCGCCACTACAGCCTGTGATTGGCTGCAGCGGTGACATGGGATGAAACGTCATCCCAGGAGGCCTGACAGGAGGAAAATGCAGGGAGTTCTGGGTAAGTATGAACTGATTTTTATATTTTTTATTTCATTAAAATTTTATTTTGTGAGCGCCGAGCATGGTCATTCTTCAGCGCTAGTCACTGTCCAGGGTGCTGAAAGAGTTATCGCCGATCAGTGCAGCCCATTAACTCTTTCAGCACCCTGTACAGTGACTAGCGCTGAAAAACCCTGCTCTTTCAGCACTCTGGACAGTACCATGCTCGGCGCTCGGAAATGGAAACACGGAGTGCACACGGAAATCACACGGCCGCACACGGAACCGTCAAAAACGGCCGTGAAAACGGTAATGGATGTGTGCACGAGGCCTAAAGAAGATTGTAAGTATTTATAATAACTATTTAAGTTGTTAAATAAACAATAGACCCCACAGTACAATATACAATGCAAAAGACAATGTAAAAGACAATGATATACTTTATAGTGAAGATAAATGATAAGCTTGAAAAGTGTATTTTATTAGTGACTCACTTTCTTTAGTCACTAAAGGGTAGAACTATGAAGTTTTAGGATTCTACATGATTATAGAAGAAGTTTTTTGTAGAAGGAGTGGTCAGCTGCAATGATGAGTGATAAACATGAGAAAATACAGGGGGCTAATTGTGGTTGCACTAATGTGGCATGGGGAAAGTGGATGGCACCAGTAGCACACTGACAGGTCTGAAAGTGTCCACCCCCCTGTAAAAAATATTTTTTCTAAGTTGGCCATTATATATTGCGTTTAATGTGTACCATACAAATCAATTTCCATGAATAAATGTCGGCATTACTTAACACTTCTCGAATAAGTTTCTCTTCACCTCTGTGTGTTTTTTCACTGGGCCAGCATCAGGACATGGTGTACATTAGCACATACATTGTCCTGGCACTGGGTGCCATCAGGGATCTGTGTGCCATAGTGCCTGGTGGTAAGAAGTACCCAGGAGCAAAGAAAGGTAAGTTAGTAAAGAGATCTGGGGTCTGAATAGATTATTTTTTTCTTTGGACTGGTCTGAGTTCTGAATTCTGGGGTTTGGTCCAAGGTCTCATTTTATTTTGGGGCCTTGTCTTACATCTGAATTTAGGAGGACTGGTCTGGGGTCTGAATTAATTTTAAGGTCTGGTCTGTGGTCTGTACTAGTTTATGGAGTCTGGTCAGAGTAGGGACGGATCAAGGATTGAAATCAAGGAGTGGCAAATTTGGTTTTGTTTGGTCATGCCCCACACTATTTTCTTAAATATTTAATCCACATCGCCAACACTAGAAGGAAAATAAAAGTGGAACACAGAAACACCTAATCGCACAGTCTGGAACAGGCATATACTCACTGTTTTAGTCAGGGACAAGTAGATGATAGCAGTTCTACATGGAACTATTATGACACTGCAGACTATATAAATGAATTACAGTACAGATCAGACAGCAGCAGAAGCAACAGCAATGAAATTCACTGACTCACAGGTGATGCCTTCTCTGATTGGAGTCGTCCACTTTTTTTTTCTTCTCCATCCGTCCAAGATCACTATGATGACTTCTCCAGATAACTGCAGTTTGCTGTCTAGACATCTTTGGCTCCTTGCTTCTACAGCCTATCCCCATCCTCTATAGCAACAACTTGAATTTATTTATGGGTGTGGTCTGGGGAGACCGCACCCATAAATAAATTCAGACTCCAAACCCCTATATTAATTCAGACCCCAGACCAGAACCCAAAATTAATTTAGACCCCCATACCAGAACCCAAGATTAGTTTATACCCAGACCAGACCCCTACCTTAATTCAGACCCTAGACCAGACTGCTAAATGAATTCAGACCGCAGACCAGACCCACAGTTTATTTAGACCCAGACCAGACCGCTTAATTAATTGAGACCCTAGACCACTAAATGAATTCAGACCCCAGACAAGACCCCTACATCTTTTCAGACCCTAGAACGGACCCCTAAATGAATTCAGACCTCAGACCAGTACCCATAATTACGTCTGACCCCAAACCAAACCCCTGAAAGAATACAGACACTAAAAAAACAATAAATTATTTTAGACCCCAGAAGGCCCCTAAATTCATTTCAGATCCTCTACCAGATCACTAAAGTACTTCAGACCTCATATCAGACTCCAAAAGGAATGAATTTAGACCCCAGAGTAGACTAAGTATTACCAGACATTATTTATTAAATTAATTCAAAAGATAATGGCCGTTTAAAAAATAAATAAATCAGAGCTGTGGTTTATGGCAGTGGTCCCCAATCAACGGGCCGTGGACCAATACCGAGTCATAGATAATATAGTACACATCATTTACACTGGTGGAAACGCATTGGGAAGATAGGTTTATATATAGGGTGAGTTTAGTGTAGGTTTAGGGCCCTAAGGGCCTATTTCCCTTCTGTGGTCAGCAAACAGGATTGAATATCTACCCTGCTGTTCTACTGGTCATAGGGTGAGTGAGGGATGGTTGCTACTGTCTCTTCAATTTGCAGACCAGTGCTAGCAAAGCATCTGAACCCTCTGTCATCAATTCTGGTGAAGATGGTATTCTGTACCTACGTACAAATCTGGTAAGATCCACCCATTATTCAGTTTCTATTAAATAACTGTTATGCTGTAAACCCATCTTTCTTAGTAGAGACATATATGTACCTATTTTTGCATCATACCTATGTCATACTGTCAGGGGGTCTCTCACCAAGGTGATATGTGAGTGAACTCACCTCGTTTTGTTTTTCTCTGTCTTTGTTGGTCTTGTTTGTTTAAATTATACCTATTTTAGGAGTAAAAATTAAAAGTAAATTTTTAACCCCTTCGCACACCCTGATGTGCCATTACGTTCGGGTGCGGAGGGTGATGTTTGGAGCGCGCTCACGCACTGAGCACGCTCCATATGCTGCGGGTGTCGGCTGTATTTGACGGCGGACACGTGGGACTAACAGCCGGGAGCAGCGATCGCGCTGCTTCTGGCTGTTTAACCTCTCAAATGCTGCGGTCAATCGCGACCGCAGCATCTGAGGCGTTGAAAAGAGGGGGCGGCCCCCTCCGAAAAGTCATCGCCCCCCCTGTAGTGAGATCAGGGAGTGACGACGGTTGTTATGGCAGCCCAGAGGTCTAATGAAGGCCCCCAGGGCTGCCTTCACTCTGCCTGTGCTTAAGCGCTGCCTGTGGCAGGGCTTAACAGAAGCCTGGAAAAATGATGATATACTGCAATACATTAGTATTGCAGTATATTGTACCAGCGATCTAATGATCGCTGGTTCAAGTCCCCTAGGGGGGCTAGTAAAGTGTGTGAAAAAAAATAAAAAAAGTTTTTAGTAGTGAAAAAAATAAAAAAATATGAAAAGTTAAAAAAAAAACCCTTTCCCATTTTCCCCCTAAAGTAATGTAAAAAAATATAAAAATTAAACAAAATTGGTATCACTGCGTCCGTAAAAGTCTGAACTATAACAATATAGCAATATTTAACGCGCAATGTGAACGCCGTAAAAAATAAAACATTTAAACCGCCAAAATCGCTGTTTTTTGGTCAACTTAGCTTTCAAACAAAATGTAATAAAAAGTGATCAAAAAGTTCTACGTACCAAAACTTGGTACCGATAAAAACCACAGCTCGTCCCTCAAAAAATAAGCCCTCACACCGCTCAATCGGTGAAAAAATAAAAAAGTTATGGCTCTCAGGATGTGTCGACACAAAAACTTTTTTTAACAAAAAGTTTATTATCAATAAAAGTAGTAAAATATAAAAAAAAAACTATATAAATTTGGTATCACCGTAATCGTATTGAGCCACAGAATAAAGATAAGTAGTCGTTTTAAAAAAATAAAAAAGTTATGGCTCTTGGAATGCGGGAAGTGAAAAACGAAAATCAAAAATCCAAAAATGGCTTCATCCCGAAGGGGTTAAGTAGCTACCTAGGTTTCTTGACTATTTACAATATTGCGGTAAAATCATCTCCTGCATGGTATCTGGACGTGCTTATATAATTTAGCAGGCCGGCCTCCTGGGATGAGGTTTCAGGGGACCGCTGCAGCCTGTGGTTGGCTAAAACATCATCCCAGGAGGTCGGCCTGGGTGAAGAAACACATACTTCTGGGTAAGTATAAGATTATTATTTTTTTCTGAGTTGCGTTTTTTGTGGCGGAATCGCATCAACTGCTATTTGGTTTTACCTCCTCATTGAATTCAATGGGGAAAGCCTGCATCAAATCAAAGCAGTTTACGCAAATACAATTGACATGCTGCAAAATAGAACTCTGCACCGCATGTCAATTTCTGAGCTTTTTTCCACTCACTATTTACGCAGCGTGTGGATGAGATTTGTTCCCTCTCATCCAATTGCTGCTACTGTATTATGCTACGGATTTTCCGCAACTAATTTAGTTGCGGAAAATCCGCAAGCAGTATTTACGTAACGTGTGAAATGACCCTAAAAACTTTTAATTTTATTTTATTTCCATTTAATTGTAGTTTGTAATGCGTGTGATACCCCCGCCGGTCCGTAGAAAAATTGTCTTGCATGAAACTGGTCCTTCATGCAAAAAAGGTTGGCGACCATCTTTTAGTGGTCTGGTCTGGGGTCTGAATTAATTTTGGGGTCTAGTCTGGGGTCTGAATTAAATTAGGGGCCTGGTCTGGGTTTTCATGCCTGCCATGCCCCCATCCTGCATTTTCTACTTTTGTGGCTAATAGTGTGTGTGGTACCATTGTAACTGCATTTTCTGATCATTTGTCAGGTCAGTTGTTCAGTTGGGGGTTGTTCTTTCACACTTGTGTGTTTTTACCGGCACTCAACAATAACAATATGAGCAGTGGCATAACTACCGCTGTAGCAGCCGTAGCGGCCGCTACGGGGCCCGCAGCATGATGGAGCCCGTGCCGCCCGCCAGCACGGGCCTCCCCATGACCGGAGGCTCCGCTAGCAGCTGCCATGGCTGCTACAGCGCGACGCCACTGAAGGGGTTGTTCCTACAAAAGACATGCATCCCCTATCCACAGGATAGGGGATACATGTGGGATTGCTGGGATGCCCAGCGATAAGGAGAACAGGGGACCGAAAGTCCCCCGAAGTTCTCCATGACAAACCTAGGACTTCCGGGGTATGTCGGCAGCTCCAAAGAAATGAATTGTGCACCGCTCGCGCTTGTGGGCATACGTGACCAGCGCTCCTTTCATTTTTTATTGAACTGCGCAGACCCAAGAAGTCCGAGGTTTTGGCATGGAAAACTTTGGGGGACTTTCAATCCCCCGTTCTCCTTATCGCTGGGGGGGCGGTTGGGGGCTGTATGGCATTATCTACAGGGGGCTATATGGCGTTATCTACAGGGGGGGCTATATGGTGTTATCTACAGGGTGGGCTGTATGGCGTTATCTACAGGGGGGTTGAGGCTGTATGGCGTTATCTACACTGGGAGTTTGGGGCTGTATGGCTTTATCTACAGGGGGGCTGAATGGCGTTATCTACAGGGGGTTTGGGGCTGTATGGCGTTATCTACAGGGGGGCAGTATGGCATTATCTACAAAGGGGGCTGTATGGGGTTATCTACAGGGGGGCTGTATGGCGTTATCTACAGGAGGGGTTGAGGCTGTATGGCGTTATCTACACTGGGAGTTTGGGGCTGTATGGCTTTATCTACAGGGGGGCTGAATGGCGTTATCTACAGGGGGTTTGGGGCTGTATGGCGTTATCTACGGGGGGGGCTGTATGGCATTATCTACAAAGGGGGCTGTATGGGGTTATCTACAGGGGGGCTGTATGGCGTTATCTACAGGGGGGCTGTATGGGGTTATCTACAGGGGAGGCTGTATGGGGTTATCTACAGTGGCGGGGTTTGGGGCTGTATGGCGTTATCTACAGGGGGCTGTATGGCGTTATCTACATGGGGTTTAGGGCTGTATGGTGTTATCTACAGGGGGGGTTTGGGGCTGTATGGCGTTATCTACATGGGGGGCTGTATGGTGTTATCTACAGGGGGCTGTATGGCGCTATCTACAGGGAGGCTATATGGTGCTATCTATAGGGGGGCACTGTGTGGCGGAATCTACAGGGAGCCACTACCTACAAGGGGGGTTGTGTGATACCCAGGGGAGGGGGCCCCAGTCAAAAATTTGCTATGGGGCCCAGTCTTTCCTAGTTACGCCCCTGAATATGAGCCTTGGCTAAAACTAAGCAGGCTTTCTTGTGTATTGGCTTTAAGTGACTTCCTGCGTGGCTAGTAACCATGAATTTCACTTTATAGCGGATTAATCTTAATGTGTACAATGAAATTGTCACTGCAATTTGTCTTGCGACAGCATTTGCCAGCTTTGAGGTTCCAAAGTGTTTCAAGACTTACAGGACACCAAGACACAGGGCCGACTCATTAGTACGTAGAAACACTCCATCCATCCCTGAATCAGCCCACAGACAGAAAGAGTTGAGTCATTACGGCGTTCTAGTACATCAAATAGTAACCACAAATATGTCTTATTTGTAAAGATAAATTGCTAAATATATTAGGTTTCAGATATCCTATTTTTAATCATTGATCCAGTGTACTGTACATATGTGGGTCTTTGATTAGTCCTAAAGCTAATTTTCACTCTGGTGTCTGGCATTGAGGATGACCTAAAATGGACAGCAATTGAAGGGCTGTCCACACTGAAGGACAAGGGAACATAACTTGTTGGACATGTGTCTTTTGTCAACCATACTAACTATGTAACTATAATAAACTCTTTACCGCTTCTGAAATAAAGAAATTTGGACCCTCTAACTAAATAGAATTTGAAGTAAGGGGGCAAAAAAAGGAGTAATAGTGGGTACCTCTAGCGATGATTGCAGCCTTGTCTCCAGACAGGAGTTTAAAAGTGATGGCAGGAGATGCAGCCTGGAGTGTTGACAGCATGTTGCTAGGCAATGGAGTTGAGGCTGCAAAGAAGCTTCTTGCACTGTCACTATTAAACTTCTGGCGGGAGAAGCGTCCGCAATCATGACTGTAGAAACCATTTGCAACAAAGCCAACTGGCCATATGATGGCAAAACTAGACACCACCTAAGGGCCGAACCAACCGAATCGTTGAAGAGAAGTGTATTATGGAGCATGTATCACAATATGTGCAGGCAACAGGAATATAAGAAATAGGGACTCATCGATTGAAGGCAGTGATGGTTACAAGATAATGATGTCAGACGGATGATGGGAACAAACTGAGGATGACTAATGATAACAGTTGCGTGATGCTAATCACGGAGGATGATTGATAATGTGGCCCTTATCCTGATGACTATCTGTGTAGAGTGGTGCCACCTGTGTGGTAACAGGGATACAGAGCCTCCACTAGTCAGGGAGAGTGGGACACTCCACTCATTTAAGCCAAAAGATTAATAAGGGCAGTCCCAATTGAGAAAATATATATAACTGATCACATAAAGAGATTTCACCACAGTCTGCTGTGTTGATATTTATATCTTCAATAGACAAATCAGAACAGAACACTAGGATGACAGTGTTATCCAAATACACAATGTTACTAAAGTTAAGGTCCCCCGGCATTTGATCCATTAATCGTTGAAAGATAGCTGGTGCTCCAATGATTCCTTGAGGCATGCAAGCAAACTGGAAAAAACAAACATGGTGGCAAATGAAAGCTGTCTGTTCTTGATCTTCTTTACTCATGGGTACCTGATAATACCCAGATCTAAAATCATTACAGTGAACTATTTGCTACCTTGCAGAGCATCAAGAGCTTCTATAATGCGAGAAAGTATGCACTGATTTAGAATGGTACGGTGGTTCAAAGTTTGGTAATCTACACAAATGTGTTCACCCCCATTTTTCTTTCTTACTATCACAATTGGTGAAGCATAATGGCATTGAGATTCTACAAATATTTATTTATCTTTCATCTTTTTTAAATGATTCCGTACATTCTCCAAATCTCTAGGATATATACATCGAGATCCTTCTCTGAAACGAATGCTATATCTTAGGTGAATACTGTGCTGAATAATCTTAGCACATACCACATTCATGTCTCAGTAGAGAATAAATTTCTATACTCTTTGAGTTGTTCACTCAACTTCTTTATATGATCTGTGGACTATCAGTACCCTCAAGATCATTTCAGAGTCTTTTCTTTCAGGAATTACTTCCAAACCATTTGTAAAGGATCTGGCAGACACAGCTTCTGTATCCACGCCCATAGGTAATCAGTCTGCACCTGCTTCTATGTCTGTGAGACTGACTCCATCTTCCACCACTCAGGATGGCAGGCTTAGGAGTGGGAGAGCCTATCACAGCCTGGCCAGATGGAGCTAGCTTCCGCCCATTGCTTATTTATATCTGCCTTTCCTGTTCCTCCTTTGCCTGTGATTCTGCTCTACTTGTTTCCTGGCTCTGCTGCTGCTGCTGCTGGAACTACTGATCCTCTGCTTGTTATTGACCTTGGCTTACTGACCACTCTCCTGCTCAGCGTTTTGTACCTCGTGGACTCCTGGTTTGACTCGGCTCGTTCACTACTCTCGTTGCTCACGGTGTCTCCGTGGGCAGCTGCCCCGTTTCCCTAGCTTCTGTGTACCCTTGTCTGTTTGTCTGTCGTGCACTTACTGAGCGTAGGGACCGTCGCCCAGTTGTACCCCGTCGCCTAGGACGGGTCGTTGCAAGTAGGCAGGGACTGAGTGGCGGGTAGGTTAGGGCTCACCTGTCTGTCTCCCTACCCCGTCATTACACCATTGTTTACAGCTTCTTTAGGATCAGTCACTAATAAGAAGAAAGTGCTATTGGCCCAGGTAGAATTTCTACATAAACTCTTAAAACTTTCACTCAACCTGGTGGAGCATTAGGGGTTTCCCACACATACTACGGAGGAATTTTGGGGCAAAAGTTTGGCAGATATCCTAAAGTTTGGAGGCTACAGGCAATGCTGCAAGGGGGATTTCTTGCTGAGATTGGCAAAATCTTAGAAAAGTAGTTTCAACGGCTTCTTCATTAGATCCTACAATCATGGGAGCAGACTCTTTACCTCCTGGTGGAGGGCTCATGTAAGCAATCACTTTGAGAGGAGGATTACCATCAAGTACCAGGAATGTGAGGAGCCACCTCTAAACTTCCATGCATAAAGACGGTGTTTTCCCCAAAACCAAATACATTATCCACAGGATGCAACGGAAGAGGATTTAAATGCTGCTGGGGAAAAAGTCAGCAGATAATAGTTAGTTGAGAACCAGTATCAAATAAAGCAGCAGTTGGTATTCCATTTACAAGCAAATTAAAGTCATAGCTCCGATCAACACTAGGCAAACATTTAAAATCTGATGCTTTTTACTTGTCTTGTTCCTTCTTGGTCAACTGACCGGCTCTACTGTGAACTTCTGGGTTTTCAGTCAGCAATGGACATTGTCAAACTGTGTGGCTTATTGTCCCAAAATGGAAACATTTTATGATAGGAAAAGGTTCAGAGAGGTGTACATTACGGCCAATGAATGGGGTTTTGGGCTCCAAAGGCTTCTTGTGATCTTTATTTTTAACAGTCTCATTATCTCTTTCACCAGAAGTAATGGCTTTAGTTTTGCTTTTAGAGGAGATACTGAAATGAATGGCAGCCTCCTGTTTCTTCACTTCTCTTATAATTTCAGTGAAAGTATAGTCTAGTTGTCCTAAAATTACTCTTAGAAATGGAGGCTTGGGAAGGTGTGGCAGTAAGCCTCTTATAAATTGAGCAGTCCTTAGTTTATCAGAATCCGCAGGAAAAAAATTACCTTTTCAGTAATCATTCTGCCTAGAGAAACTTCTAACATCCGCACAAACAAAGATACATCCTCTCTCTCTTGCTTTGTCTGAAGTCAACAAGAATCTGATAAGGGTCACAATGCAGTCCATATGCACTAGATTAAGCAGCAATATAGTCCTGAGTAGAGATGAGCGAACTTATGATAAGTTTGGTTCGGCTGGTTCGCCGAATTTCTTGAAAAAGTTTGATTCGGACCGAACTAGTTCGGACCGAACCTGTAATTCAAGAAAGCCCATAAAAATCATGTATGGAGCTCCCGTAATGACGGGTGGCTACATGTGTGCACCCGGCATTACGGCAGCGTTGCTAGGCGACGTCAGTAAATAGTCACTGTCCAGGGTGCTGAAAGAGTTTACTGATCGGCAGTAACTCTTTCAGCACCCTGGACAGTGGATTCCAATCACAATATAGAGCAAACTGTAAAAAAAAAAAGAAAAAGACGTTCGTACTTACCGAGAACTTCCTGCTTCTTCCTCCAGTCCTGTCTCCCGGGCGTTGCCTTGGTGACGCGTCCCTCTCGACATCCCTGGATGAAGTTTCAGCCAATGTGACCGCTGCAGCCAATCACAGGCCAATCACATGCTGCAACGGTCACATGGACTGTCGCGTCATCCAGGGATGTCGGGCTGGATGTCAAGAGAGGGACGCGTCACCGTTGCCTTGGTGACGCGTCCCTCTTTCGGCATCCAGCCCGACCTCCCTGGATGACGCGGCAGTCCATGTGACCGCTGCAGCCTGGGATTGGCCTGTGATTGGCTGCAGCCTGTGATCGGCCTGTGATTGGCTGCAGCGGTCACTTGGACTGAATCGTCATCCCGGGAGGTCGGACTGGAGGAAGAAGCACGGAGTTATCGGTAAGTAGGAACTTCTATTTTTTTTTTACACGTTGATGTATCTTGTGATTGGAAGTCACTGTCCAGGGTGCTGAAACAGTTACTGCCGATCGCTTAACTCTTTCAGCACCCTGGACAGTGACTATCTCCTGATGTCGCGTACCGGAAAATCAGTGACTCATAAGCCGGGTTCGGTCAAAACGTGTTCGGCCGAACCCGGTGAAGTTCGGATTCGCTGTGAACCGAACTTTTCATGATGTTCGGACCGAAACCGGGTTCGGTTGTCCCGGTTCGCTCATCTCTAGTCCTGAGCAGCAATATTCAAAAGTGTATTTGTATGTTCTATTAATAACTGAAGCTGGTGGCCTCAAACATTCCATTTTACATTGCTTCTTTCATCAAAGCAGAACAATTCTTCCAAAACTTTCCTCACCAGAAGAAACAGGTAGAATTCCAGAAAAAGTCTTTAATCTGCGATAATCATCCACAATCAATGCTTGAGATATCACATCTGTCAGTTTCAGCAGCAGGTACTCAATATTAGTGTCCTGTTTATTAGCCAGGCTAGATTCTGTAAGGTTCTCTACTCAAAAAAAATTCTGGGATTTTCTGCTTCACTCTTGTAGACAGGGAAGGTAGCTTCTGCCTCACTTTATTTGAAATAAATGGGAAAACTATGGCACAGCCAGATGGTTTGTCCCCTTTAAGATATATTCAGAAGGGCCCTTAAATTGAATTTAAGTCGACTTTACTAAGACACAAATAGTGAGTAATTAAACCATAAGGCCTTATTCAAACGAACGTGTTATACGTCCGTGTGACGGCATTTAAAACAACAACCGTCACTCAGACCTGTATAATTCAATGGGGCCATTCACACGGCCGTTGTTTCAACGGATCATGTGAAGAGTCAGTGAGAAAATAGGAAATTTTCTATTTTTTCACGCTTCACGTATCCCTCCATAGAATATAGTCTATGGGGGATACGTGATATCGCATTCCGCAGCACAGAGCACGGATGCACCTCGGATGTGAAAAACGGCAGTTTTTCACGTCCGAGATGCGCAACGCTCATGTGAATCCGGCCTAACCCTCATCATCCTCTCTTTTAATCACAAGGGTAGATTTTTGTAACATTTTAACTCCCTTTAGTTCCTGTGGGTGCGCACAGAAGTAGGAACATTTGTCATTTTAAAAGGCAGGGTCTCATCCTCTACCCACTGCCTCACATTTTCTGTAGATAGTAATGACATAGTAATATCCCACTTCAAGTATCCCAGTGGTGTCTCCAAATATAGCTCCTATCCTGATGACTACCTGTATAGAGTGGCGCCACCTGTGTGGTAACACTGACACTGCGCCTCCGCTAGTCTTGGAGAGTGTCATATTAAATAGCTCCAGTGCCTCTATTGAATCACACCTTATGATTAATACGGATAGTCCCAATTGAGAACATATATATAACGGATCACATAAAGAAAGTCCATCACATTCTTCTTTGTTGATATTTATATCTTCAATAGAAAAATGTGATCAGCATGACACAGATTTTTTGATAAGAAGAAATATCTTTTGCAAAGTGAAAATATAATGGTTACATGATTATTTCTACACAAAACAAGCTCCTGGAGAAAAAATTATTTTAACAAGAACTACTGAACGCTCAAAAGCGAGTGATACAGCGTTTGAATCATGGTCCCTGGCACTACTTTATGATACCATCAAATAGGGCAGCATAAACTTGGAGACAGATTTCCTTTAAGGAGAGCCAGACCAATTTGGTCGATCTCGCTAAACAAGTGTTAGTGGGTCACATCAGCGTGGTCATCTGACCTGCAGTA
Organism: Rhinoderma darwinii; assembly: GCF_050947455.1. NCBI lineage: Eukaryota > Metazoa > Chordata > Amphibia > Anura > Rhinodermatidae > Rhinoderma > Rhinoderma darwinii. The sequence continues at coordinate 192,863,665 of NC_134690.1, read as the reverse complement.
ATAAATCAGCTGTGCAGAAGTTGTTTTAGCAACTGCCCCTGAATAGTTGTGAGATGAGGAGCGCGCAGGAACCGACCTGATTCTTGTAACACCCTTTATGTTTTTTGTGTGTAGAACTTAGGATAAGAATATAAAATTTTGATCATGAAAATGCAATATTTGTTAAATAAATGAATGCTTAATTTATATTATAAACACAATGCTGTCATTCAATTTAGCCAAGCTAATTTTGTAATAGAAAAATTAAAAAAAATACATTCTTCTAGTGAGCACTCTTATTTAGCTATTTTCTTGCAATTTGTATTAAAATGACTCTAAAAAAACTGCAGAAGAACAAAGGCTGGATTCACACGAACGTGGCGTTTTTGCGCGCGTGAAAAACGCGCCATTTCGGTTGCGTTGCCGTTGCGTGTGGCATCCGTTTGGGCAGCGTGATAGCGTATTTAACGCGCGTATGGCATGCGTTTTTTACGCGCGTCAAAACAACGGAGGGTGGAGTAATAGAAAGGACAGCCTACAAAAAGACACCTTCTCCAACACCTGCTTGCTGTGAGCACATGTTCGCATCCAGATTTCACGTTCCCTCACACTTTGGTCCGTGTTTGTTGTATTTGGGTGGTTTTACAGGTAAAAAAACTACAATATGTCCTTGACTCCGCTGGGCCGTGTGCTGCTCGCATGGATGGTTTCTAGGAGATTTGGTGAACGCCGACCCATGCTTGAGGAGGGAACCCGTAGAAGAGGGAGGATTTGGGTTCATCCACTTGTGGCCCAGCGCAGCTCCAAAGGCCATTTTCATACTCTATATGAGGACCTTCGCAGCCACCCTGAGAAATTTCGTTAGTTTTGCCGCATGTCTGTGTTGACTTTTGATCTTCTACTGGAGCAGATTCGCGCAGGCATAACCTACACGGACACCAATATGCGGTGCTGCATTTCCCCCGAGGAGTGACTCCTAGTGATATTAAGGTATGTGTGTTTAAAACTCTTGCTGCTTACAGGCTGGTGTGTGGTTCTCATGTCCTCAAGCACGCTTATTTGTGTTGTGTATTTTTGCATCTCGCCCATGTAGATTTCTAGCTACCGGAAACAGCTATCATTCGTTACATTTCGAATTCCTTCTTGGAGTGAGCACAATTTCGGCCATTGTCACAGGCACCTGTGTTGTGTTGTGGCTGCGATTGAAGGCCACAGAGATGCCGCAGCCGACGACAGACCACTGGCTTTCCATTGCATCAGACTTTCTCACCACCACCCAATTTCCGAATTGTATTGGTGCCCTAGACGGGAAGCATATTCGGGTCAAGAAGCCCCCCCACTCCGGATCCCGATTCTATAACTACAAACAGTATTTTTCAATCATCTTGATGGCCCTGTCCGACAGCAATTATTGTTTTACAATTGTACATATAGGGTCCTATGGAAGCTCCGCTGATGCCCGCATCTTTCGTACATCCCGGATGGGCGAGCGTCTGATGTGCAATCTGCTGTCGGTGCCGGTGCCGACCCACCTGCCTGGCTCGCGAGGACCACCAGTCCCTTATGTGATCGTGGCAGATGAGGGTTTCGGACTCACAAGTCAAGTCATGCGCCCATTTGCTCGAAGAGGCTTGGACGACCGCCGGCGCATATTCAATTACCGGCTTAGCAGAGCACGCCGATGTGTGGAATGTGCATTTGGCATAATGTCCTCCAAATGGCGTGTTTTCCTCACCACCATGCAACTGAAGCCGCAAAATGTCACCCGGGTCATACAAGCGTGTGTCGTGCTTCATAATTTTTGTCACATACATGATGGTGGTTGTGATGCAGAATATATTCAGCAAAATGTTTCGTCAACAACCATTCCACTGCCAATTCCACTTGGAAGGGCGCAAACATCGGGAATACGAGTACGCAACATATTTGCACAATATTTTGACAGCCCGGATGGAGCTGTGCCATGGCAGGAGGATGTTCTGTGAGGGCTGTCCTAGTTGAAATTAGTGGGCCTCAGTAGTGTTTTTGTGTGACTTTTGTTGTTCTTTGGGGAGGGGATATTTTGATTCTGCACTCGCAAGACATGAGGACCCTTGACGTGGGTTGCGAGCTTACATCTTTGGTGGTTTTCCTTTTTACGTTAAATCTCCTCTAGACGAATTAGCTTGGGAGGCCGCTTGCCTTAGCCCTTGGACACTAATTCCATGTCAAAAATCATTTGGTCCCCATTTCTCACACGACTGCAATGCAGGCGAGGGCAATATGCGGAATGGAGGTAAACCACCAAAGACAAACTAATACCTCTATCATGGCATGCTACAAACTTGCTCCACCGTCCTAATGTGGGGACATTACCTAAAATAATGTTTGGGGGAACCTGGGTACCAACACATAAAGGGAGGCAAACACAAATAATGAAACGTCGTCACAACATAACCATTTAATCTGGTATTTCAAACGTAAACACTGAGCAGCATCCAGCTGTCAGAAAAACATATCCAACGCACCAACATGATGCTACAGAACTAAACTGTGACTTCCATGTTGACAGTCCCACATAGAAACACGCGGCATCGGCCTCCACAATTCTATAAGTCCTGATACATGTGTGAGGGAGACTGGTGGCTCTGCATCTCAGCACCACTATACTGTCCCTGGGACTGCTGAGGATGTTCCACACCAGCATAGTGGTGCTGATACTGAGGGTTTAGCCCTGCAGGGGGGCCCTGGACAAAGGGAGGCTGGGGTCTGACGTAGGGGGGGGAAGTGCGGTCGCGAGGCACCAGATGACCTGGTGACATTACCCTCACCATCGGCCGTTGGTACTGTGGCCTTTGAAAGGTGTGAGCAGGCTGGGAAGGGAGAGGAGCAGAAGAGGTCAGACAATCTTCAGGCAATCCACGCCATTGCTCTACTACCTGGAAGCATTGGCGTGGATTGTTAGGAGGAGTGGCAGAATCAATAATAGCGAGGATGGCCCCTTGGACGCGTGCCATCCGGTAGTCCGGTACTCGCCGAAGTAGTGGCGCTATGGTACGCCCAAAAGCGTCACATCCATCCTCCTCCGAACAGCGCCTAAGGTACTCCAGGACTCTCGCGTCCACGTTGGCACCTGCTGGGGCAACCTGGGTGCGCCGGCGTCTGGCTGGTGGCGTCCGTGGATTGTCCAGGTCCACTGGCAGCTGGGGTTGGCTGCTTAACTGTGTGGCAGCTTGGGTTTGGGTACGGTCGGGGGTCAAGGGCAGCACGGGATCTTGTTCGGTGACCTGGTGCGCCTCCACATGGCCAGCCTCCTCCTCCGTGTCATTCAGATTATCACTGCATCTGCCAGAAACATTTATCGTTACTCATTTTCCCATGGCCACAAGGGCCATGCAGATTTTTATACAGGCTATGCAGTGAACACACACATGTCATCAATGTAATGTCAGTACTTACGGTCGCATCTCCATAATGTCCTTGAGAAACATCAGCTGTTTCATATATATATAGGGCCTTTTTTTGGACGCCCCATCCCCACTTCGCCCTTTGTTGCCATATTCCCTCCTAAACTGATCCCGACAGCTCCTCCACCGTGTTTTGACATCATCAACTGGACAAAGGAACAGGAGACAGACACCAAAATGAGACCATCTGACCGTACAGACAACTTCACTTGTCACAAACGTTGCTATACGTAATACACAACGAAACAATAAACACTGGCCTATACATTATGCAGTGCCACACGCACGACCAAGCACTGTACAGAACATATGAAACACAAGGCTATACACGATAGCATGGGCGATTGCATCAGCATTCATTTAGATCAGCACTTACCTATGGTTTTGCGGTCTCTTGTGGTACTTTTTTCCCACTCCTGCCCAAATAGGCTATGCGCCACCTCATCCCAGGCTACCTCCTTGCCCGTGCGGTCGTGGTAGGCCTCATCATTCGTGTTCCACAACTGGGGTCTGTCATGGACCAAGCAAATAAGTTTCTCCACATCACACGCACGTGGCATTGCTGCAGATGTTTGTTGAAACTGTGCGCATGTGCTCAGAATGTGAAAAGGCACTTCCTGGTGGGTAGTTGTTTTGTCTAGTCTGCTCCACTCATTTACATAGACTTAACAAGTGCTGCGTGAAAAACGCTGTGCGTATGGAGGTGCTTGCGTGTGCCCTGCGTTGTTTTCACGCACCCATTGACTTCAATGGGTGCGTGATGCGTTGAAAACGCAGAATCAACAGACATGTCGTGAGTTTTTTGCAACGGAGCAACGCTGCGCAAAAAACGCTGCCATGTCTGCACGGCCCCATTGACTGATATAGCTACGGGCAACGCACGTGAAAATCACGCGCGTTGCACGCGCGTATTTTACGTTCGTCTGAATAAGCCCAAATAATAACTAAATATATCGTTTAGATTTCAATCACGCATGATACAGTGTGCTATGTCATTAAAAGATTGAACTGCAACCATTTATGCAAATGCTTCTCTAATAAAGTCCATCCTGAAATGGCCCTTTAGTTTGGAAAGGTTGGGCATTTTTGACACTAAGTATTACTAATGCATTTTTCTGGGAAGCATCACTAAAGCACAGCAAAAGTTTAGTGCAAACTGATATAAAATAAAATGCTAAATGAACCTCCTTTGAGATAAAGACAGGTCTAATCAAAGTAATAATATGTGAGGCACACTGACTCTATGGAGGTGGCATCAGTAAGCACTTAAAAAGACAGGAAAACCAGTGAGCATGAGATTGATACAGAAGTTTATCAGCAGGGATAACACATTATCATGTGAACCAATTCCCCTTCAGATCACTACACACAATGCTGGGCTGTGAATCACTGCATGAGGTTACATATCACTGAAACTGGGTCTTTAGTAGTCAGACTTTCTGAATACTTGAATTGTAATTCCTCTGTGACCTTGGAGAACATTTTTACATTTCTTAGAGGGATTTATATCTCACCCTCAGCAGCTACTTCTACTTCCATACATTAAGGAAAGTAGTATATGTATTATTAACCATCGCTATTAGTTCCTTCCAAGGTATAACCAAATAAACTACTGCTAACACTACAACAATAGTTTTTTCATCTGTGCCATGAAGAAAGTGCACCTTTAGTTGGTGTCATTTATTTGCGCTGTATAAACAGCATTTAAAAAACTGCTTTTCCAGCTATAACAAAGGGAGACATACCCCCATGAATGTCAAAGAAGTCATTACCAAAGATGAGGGATCAATACAGCATTCAGATAAACGATCCATACAGCTATGTGAATGAAGTCTTCAATAAAGATAATAGTGTAACTGCCTAGGCATATCACCAATCACACTATTATGGCGTATCTGATATGGTAGGGAGAACCACCTTAAATGCTCTATATATAGCCAATAGTCAATATTCTGTACTTAGTCATATAAGAAATTGTCTGTCCCATAAAAGTAGAAAATGCTGTTTATACTCTTGATTTCGTTTCTAAATCTTATCACATAGAACATTTTACAGATTTTCGACATAAAAAAAAAATTAAGGGCTCATCCATAAATTAAGGATAGCCCCACTAAAATATTTTTACCACTATGTGACTAAAATAATTGCAGCATGCTAGGATGGCCTTTTTATGTACCATAAAAAAACCTCAGAAAATTATACCTTAGAGTTACTGTTTGTGATGAAGGTGGATGCTTGTAGGCAGACCTTTAGATTCCGAATACTTTGGTTATTGTTGTAGTTTTGTAAAGGGTTTGTTTGTTGTCTGTTACCATGAAGAGTCATGGCTGGAACTGTTCAAACCAAATGATAGGAAATGTAATTGTAATGGGCTACAACTGTCGCGTTCCTTGAGACAATGTCAGATGCGTCTTACCTGGGCTAAGGAGAAAAAGGACTGGTCTTGTTCTCAGTGGCCTGAAGTCCTGTTTTCAGATCAAAGTAAATTTTGCATTTCATTTGGAACTGTTCAAACCAAATGATAGGAAATGTAATTTCAGTAAAAAAAAACAACTATTGTAGGTGCTTAATTTTTTACAATTTTTTATGCGAAGGTGGTCATAGACTACTTGATGGGCAGAATCTGAGGCACCAGGCAATCTGTGACTACAGGCTCCTGAGATCTAAAGTTGGTAACACATATTTTCATTTTCATTTTGGGGAACCATATAACCACACTGCTTTCATCAAAATGTCCTTAAAAGATTAACAAAAATAACAGTAAGTAGCCTACTGACTGAACAGGATACCTCGATATTGCTCTTAAAGTCATACATTGTATTTTTTAGGATACCTGTAAGGAGTTGATGTCCGGTCTCTTTGATAAATCAACATTGGCATAATGATGAACATGTCAAATTTAGTCAAAGTAAAGTCTTATAAGATATATTTTTGATAGACTAGAGACAGGAAACCGATTGATTTGATAGGCCACCCGTTGATTTAAAAATAACTTTAATGTGCATAAAGAGGTACACTACATTGAGCTTTTTAATGATTCCTGCATTTCCCTCATCCATTACGCCAGTTTTTTTTTTTTAACTATCTGCAGATAGTTTAGATGCAAGAAGATCTTTCACTTAAAAATATGCTGTCTGTAGCTGAGATGTCTCTGTAAGACAGTCTCACATGCAGTCACATGGCCGTGCTCCTGGTTCTTATCTCCTGCTTGTGTGAGGTTTGGTAGTCTAAACACAAGCTTATCTCTCCTCGCCCACCTCCCTCCACAGTCACAGATCACATGACTCCTATCCCCACTGCTCCCTTCTCTTCCCCTCCCTCCCTTTCCTATTTGACATGCTGGGCAGCAGATCGTGCAGTGTCAGTAGCAGAGCCTGTGTTAGACAGTGAGTAACTACAGCACTACCTTACACTTTGCTGTAAATATAGGCAATGTCTATGAGAGTTGAGAGGAATCATGGGAACTATACTTCTTTACCTGATAATCCCACCCATAGCAGGTCTTTCCAGTATCAAAACAGCAGTACTGCACAGAGCTGGCTAACAATGAAAAATAAGTACTTCTTCATATACATACACATATAGGTACTTTTCTGTATTTTTCATAATCTCAGATAACCCTTTTGAGAGCTCATTTTATGACTAGCAAGTGAGTAACATTAATAACTGGATTTTTTTGACATTTGAATTTGTGCATTCTTTAGAGCTAACGCTGCATTTCCAGTTATTTTCTGAAATGGAAAACCAATCATTTCTACATTAGTTCCCCCAAAAGCATTAGTCTATACAAACAAATTCATTCTTATCTAAAAATAAAAATTATAATTTGATAATAAAGGAAAAACATATGACTGCCACCAGAAATTGTAATCATTAGTAAAGAGAACTCATACTATCTGTGTATAAAACACCGTAGAATAGAGTGACGGCACCAGGACTTCAGGATAGATGAAAAAGGGTGGATTTATTCACCTCAAGTAAGCAGCAACGTTTAGGTTCATCACAGAACTTTTCTCAAGCTGTAGCACATTACACACAGTGTCAAGTATAAATACCCATATCAACCCAGATTACGAAACAATCATTGATAGTGTATCAATTCAACATTGATTTTATAAATTAAGTGCAACATATATGAATATAAAGTTTATAAACATCAAGTACAGTGCTTTAATCAGCAATTAGGTTAATCAGTGAAAGATGCAGAGGCCAATCTGAAAAATCTAAACATATAAAACAGTTACACAGCAGGTCATACATTACCGGTGCTAAACACCTCGAGAAGACAGCATCCGTGCGTACCTACTGCGTCTGCTCAAAGATGGCGCTCGGGCCAGAAATACGACCCATGGAACGCAAGTGGTGGGGAAGTCACCATTGCGCATGCGCATGACCGGCACTAGCGTTCCAACCGGTCTGTGCATGTGCGAGCTACGGAGCTCGTCAATTGGGCTCAATAACGTAATGTTTCAAGAGTTTGTATGTATAGAACATACAACAGTATGGATAGTACTGTATTACTGTGAAATGTCATGAACAGAGAATTACAAATAGCGGAAACCTGTATTAAACAGGCCAAATATCCTGTAATATATTGTGGAAATGAAGCTAAACACACCATTGGATAACAATAAACAGGCAGATATTACTGGGAATAGTATCATCCCATATGGGATTTCAATTAGTCCCACACCCACAATCTTAGGGGATATGTGTATCTAAATACATACAGAAAGAATTAATTGTTTGACAGGAGAAGCTACATTTCCTATCACATTATAAACAAATGTCTCATGGGACTACAGTGTCATATGGGTTGAGCTACCAGCAAGTGCAAAAATTCCCAGCTCCCCAATAATGAAAATAGAAACTCCAAACATCATATACTAAATACACGAGAAAAGGAGTCAAAACTATTAAGCAAGAAGCGCAAAATATAGAAAATTACAAATTTTATTGGACAATACAAAAATACATTGTTAAAAAACAGACTACAAACCCAATAACTGCATATCTCCAAAGTAGGAGACAATGTGGAGCCACAAAGCTACTTTAATTAGTACAGTTTGTATATGTCACATCCATCGGGAAAGTTTCCCAAAACAGGTTATCAAAAAATATGCTCTAAAACAAGTCCCTAGAACAATGTAATAAGGCTAACAGAACACTTGTGTCCAAAGTATTGTCTGAAAATTCCCAGTATAATGCGTCTCTGTAAACAGTAAACAGTAATAGGGGATACCGAGGTAGTGATTTATTTATAGAAACTGGTAAAGTGGTAATATTGGATTTAGGATTCCTCATTCTCAAGGTAACCTCCGTCGTCGCCTCCCCAACATAGTGAAGGCCACAAGGGCAACTTAATATGTAGATAGCAAATGACGTCTGGCAAGTAAAAAAAAAAACCTGATGTTCATTAGTTTGCCAGTTTGGTGATGGTTGAACGTGTTACCCTTAATCATATTATTACAGATATTGCATCCTAAACAAGGATAGCAACCCTGCTTAGGAGGAGCCAAAAAAAGTCTGTCCCTTACGACTGGATCCAATGTCAGCCTTAAAGAGGCTCTGTCACCAGATTTTGCAACCCCTATCTGCTATTGCAGCAGATAGGCGCTGCAATGTAGATTACAGTAACGTTTTTATTTTTAAAAAACGAGCATTTTTGGCCAAGTTATGACCATTTTTGTAGTTATGCAAATGAGGCTTGCACAAGTCCAAGTGGGTGTGTTTAAAAGTAAAAGTCCAAGTGGGCGTGTATTGTGTGCGTACATCGGGGCGTTTTTAATACTTTTACTAGCTGGGCGCTCTGATGAGAAGTAACATCCTCTTCTCTTCAGAACGCCCAGCTTGTGACAGTGCAGATCTGTGACGTCACTCACAGGTCCTGCATCGTGACGGCCACATCGGCACCAGAGGCTACAGTTGATTCTGCAGCAGCATCAGCGTTTGCAGGTAAGTCGATCTTACCTGCAAACGCTGATGCTGCTGCAGAATCAACTGTAGCCTCTGGTGCCGATGTGGCCGTCACGATGCAGGACCTGTGAGTGACGTCACAGATCTGCACTGTCAGAAGCTGGGCGTTCTGAAGAGAAGAGGATGTTACTTCTCTTCAAAGCGCCCAGCTAGTAAAAGTATTAAAAACGCCCCGATGTACGCACCTAATACACGCCCACTTGGACTTTTACTTTTAAACACACCCACTTGGACTTTTGCAAGCCTCATTTGCATAACTACAAAAATGGTCATAACTTGGCCAAAAATGCTCGTTTTTTTAAAATAAAAACGTTACTGTAATCTACATTGCAGCGCCTATCTGCTGCAATAGCAGATAGGGGTTGCAAAATCTGGTGACAGAGCCTCTAGCCTTAACTACACTATTCTTAATTGTCTTACCCTTTCTATAAGCCATCATAGGTCTCTCCTGAAACTCAACAGTGTTAGGGAATGCTCTGCTCAATACATTCCAATCTTTCCTCAAGATGTCACTAATTTGTGGACTCATCATAGAAAAGGTGGAGACAAAGGGAATACGATTCTTCTTTTTTTTTTTTATCACATTTCCACTTAAGAGGACTTTCCTATCTATCACAGAGCTTTTGTAGTGTCCCAGTACACTCCCTACTTCCATAATAGGAGTAGTTGTCGTATGGTAGTAGGTTTGTCACAATGTACTAGTACTGTGTGTCAGTATGCCTCTGTATATCATGTATTTCCTGCGTGCATACTCTGTGTATATTGCCATGTTATTAATTACTTTGCTGCCATCTATGGTTGACCCACTGTAAGTGCATGTGAGTGTAGAATTCCAATCACTCCTGACACATAACAAGTTTCTATCCAGAAGCTTCTAGCAATCTGTGGGTGGAGACTTTAGCCCAGCCTACCTCTTAGCAGAGGGCAGAAAAACTAGGGCAGACAAGTTCCGGGGAGTCTAGTGTGAGATGCCAGCAACACATGCTGTGCAACACATGGCAGGGAATCTACAGCTATCTACCTGCCACGCCTAGGAGCTGCATGGTGAATCTCACGGCCCATGCAAAGCACAGATATTCCTAGGACCCTTCTTCAGTCCTTACAGAGGGGATAACATATACATTTCTACTGCCTCCGAGAAGGAGAGAATCTATCTGCCAGAAAGGAGCAGTTTCAGAGGAGCCTTTCTGCAATCCTGGACCTTAAAGTAGGCCTCCGGTCAAGTCCAGGGCTCCGTGGTTTCCAAGCCACGTGTCTTAGGTCCGCGTCCGGCTATCGGATAGCGCGGCCCAGTAACCGCGAGTAACTACATTTCCCTCGAGTTAGTCACCCGCCCGGAGCCAACCGGTGAAGATCCCTTCTGTAACCATAATAAGGACTGTGTCTCCCCCAAAACCATAAACTGCATAATCTGAGGAAAGTACTGTGTCAGCATCACTCCTCACAAACATATCCCTGAAAGTCAGCTAACAAGGGGTCCTCCTCACATGCACACTCCACTATACTGGTAATGAGGGACTGCATTGCTGTGAGTTATTGCTGCACTTTATGGAAGTTCTCCTCAGTAAAGAGACTGTGTCTGATTTTGCTTTACATTTTTGACAATTGACTTGGTGTGTGTCCTAAGAGAGGTACCCCAGGGTTTGGACCACCACTACAGCTACTGTGACATCACTAATATACCCACATCAGGTCCTCCCATAACATCTGCATCTTCTGGGATACCACACTTTTTGTTTGTTCATCTCAAGGATATGTTTAGGGTACCCCCTACCCATAAATTTCAGACACATTTGGTCAAGCCATAAGGATAGTTTGTCCTCTTGGCTTACTACCCTCTTGACTCTGATCAGTTGGCTGAACGGCAAAGATTTCAGCATTGTCCTTGGATGGCCACTAGTGTAATGTAAAAAGTTGTTTCTATCTGTTTTTTTTTTTTGTATAGAGATCAGAGACCAAGCCACTCTCAGAAACTGAAATACATGTATCTAAAAATTAAATTTGACGAAGTGGAATAAGACATAATGAACTTAATCGTAGAGCTCATAGTATTCAGATAAGCAAAAAACTCTTGTAGTTGACATATAGGGACAGTCCAGATTAGCGCATGGCCTAATTTATAGTCTTTTGGAGTGCTGTGTACATCCACTATTGGACTGTGTGTGTGTATGTATATATATTTTTTGAAAATGGGCTTATATAATATTCAAATTTTCTGAGACAGTAAACAGTGGGTTTTCATTAACGATTAGCCATAATCATCAACATTAAAATAAAAGAATGCTGGAAATAGATCACACTGTGTATAATGAATCCATTTAACATATGGGTTTCACTTTTTGAATTAAATTATTGAAATAAATTAACTTTAACTTTTTGACAATATTCTAATTCATTTAGAAGGACTAATACATATATATATATATATATATATATATATATATATATATGCGTGTGTGTGTGTGTCTGTGTGTGTCTGTGTGTGTGTGTGTGTGTGTGTGTGTGTGTGTGCGTGTGTGTGCGTGTGTGTGTATATATATATATATATATTTCTAAACTAACAGAAATTATTATAACGGCCAGTTCATTATCCAATTAATCATAATATAGTCTTAGTGCACTGCAGTTGTATTACCTCAACATTGAACTTTCGAACGGTTGCACTAGGGGAATACTGAACAAACAGAATGTGTTATATAGGTCTTTTAACAGATTAGGTTTTAATAATAACATCACAGTAATGTAGCAGAACTGTCTTCAATGAAGGTGCTCAGGGAATGAACAGTTTAGTACCTGCCACCAACAATAATCATCTGCTATTATGTGTGGTGCAATGAAGGATTCTACTACAATATCCCTTCATTTTCACTACTGTCGTTTGAATAAACGTGTAAACAGAAAACAGAGCATGAATATTTATTTTAGTTTTTAGTTTGTTTAACTACTGCCAATACACCATTTTAGGGCAGCCTAGTCTAAGTGCTGCCTGGGTGTCTCGTGCAGGCTGGAGCGGGTGCTTGGCTGTGTAATGACAGCTGGCTCCTATTCAAATGGCCAACACTGGAGGAACCACTGATCCCAGCCATTTGCCTCTAAGGCCTCATGCACACGAACGTGTTTTTGCAGCCGCAATTCATTTCTATGGGCCAATGCACACAACCATGGTTGCCCGGGAGCCTGGACCGTAAAAAGATAGGACATGTCCTATATGGGCCGCATTTTGCGGTCCGGGCTCATTGAAATGAATGTACACGGCCATGTGCACGGCCTGTAATTTGCGGGCGGCCCATGGACACTCCGCGGCCGTCCAAGCTGCAACTCACGGGCCGTACACACTACTGCGGTCGGGTGCATGAGGCCTTAGATGCTGTGGTCACTAGCAACCGCAACACCTACAGTGGTGCTTGAAAGTTTGTGAACCCTTCAGAATTTTCTATATTTCTGATTTTCACACAATTCCTAAAAGTAGATAAAGAGAACCAAATCAAACAAATGAGACAAAAATATTAGACATGGTCATTTATTTAGAACCTATATATAGGGCATACACATGCATCATTTCACATGATAAATCCTCCCAAGTAACACGACTGTACTCCTATTGTATAATATAACACCAAAAAAAGAAGAACACACGGAGTCTATAAGTCAAAATGTAAAAAACACAGTCTTTTTATTCCAAAAAATTATTACAATAATTACATATACACAATTTTAAAAATGAATCACAGATAACAACAAGATCGCCAAGAAAGAGTAAGTGTACAGAACATGTTTGATTATATCAATACAGATATTAATATGGGCCACAGAAAAAGTGCATAGTGCAAAAGAGGGGTCGAGCATAATGCACTTAGCACTTTATAATCGGTTTTTGGAAATCTAATGGAATTTAATAGTATGAGCTCTATATTTGACTCTCTGAAATAACTTCCTAATAACATAGGTTAACATATATAGCTTAGAGCAATCACATTATGCTCGACCCCTCTTTTGCACTATGCACTTTTTCTGTGGCCCATATTAATATCTGTATTGATATAATCAAACATGCTCTGCACATCGGTTTGGAGGAGTTTTAGCCCATCTCTCCGTACAAAACAACTTCAACTCTGTTAAGTTGGTGGGTTTCCTCCCATGAACTGCTCGCTTCAGGTCCTTCCACAACATTTCTTTTGGATCAAGGTCAGGACTTTGACTAATCTTTAACAATTCTTTGGTAGAACGACTTGCGTGCTTAGGGTCATTGTCTTGTTGCATTACCCACGTGCTCTGGAGATTCAGCTCACGGGCAGATGTCCTGACATTTTCCTTTTGAATTTGCTGGTATAATTCAGAATTCATTGTTCCACCAGTCATGGCCCAGCTGCAGCAAAACAGGCCCAAACCACGATACTACCACCACCGTGTTTCACTGATGGTATGAGGTTTTTATGCTGGAATGCAATGTTTTCCTTTCTCCAAACGTAATGTTTCTCATTTAAACTAAAAAATATCTATTTTGGTCTCATCCATTAACAAAACATTGTTCCAATAGCCTTCTGGATTAGCCGCAGCATCTGAGGCGTTAAAAAGAGGGGATGACCCCCTCCGACAGCTCATCGGCCCCCAGCGATGTGATCATTGGGTGCCGATGGTTATCATGGCAGCCTGGGGGCCTCATGAAGGCCCCCAGGACTGCCTTCTGTCTGCCTCTGCTAAGCCCATAATGTTATTTAACCTGCTCGGTGAACACTAAAAAAACACATTAAAAATGCCAAAAGTGCTGTTTGGAATAAAAAGTAATCAAAAAGTCGTAAATACCTCAAAATAGTACCAATAAAAACTACAGCTTGCTCTGCAAAAAAATAAGCCCTCACACCCCTCAATAGACGGAAAAATAAAAACGTTATGGCTCTCAGATTTTAGCGACAAAAAACAATTTTATTTTTTAACAAATAGTTTTTTATTTATAGAAGTGGTAAAACATAAAAAAAACATGGAAATTTGGTATTGCCATAATCCTATCAACCCATAGAATGAAGTAAACATGTAGTTTTTACTGTACATTGAATGCCGTAAAAAGTAAACCCCAAAAAAATTGGCGCAATCGCTGTTTTTTGCCCATTTGACCCATTAATTTTTTTCAGTTTCCCAGTACATTATACAATACAATAAATGGTGACATAAAAAAACTACAACTTGTCCCGCAAAAAACAAGCCTTCATATGGCTATGTCGATGAAAAAAAAAAGTTATGGCTTTTGGAAGGCGGGGAGGAAAAAATGAAAATGAGAAAATGAAAATTGGCTGTGGAAGGAAATGGTTAAATAGAACAGATCACCCACTCACACCTGATTGTCATCCCATTGATTGAAAACACCTGATTAATTTCACCTTCAGATTATCTGCTAATGCTAAAGGATCACATACCTTTGTCACTCACAGATATGTGATATTGGATTATTTTCCTCAATAAATAGATGGCCAAGTCTAATAATTCTTACTTTTAGGATTTGTGTGAAAATCTGAAGTAATTTTAGGTCAAATTTATGCAGAAATATAAAAAATACTGAAGAGTTCACAAACTTTCAAGCCCCACTGTAAGTGGTTTACAGAAGAAGGAGCTCCCTCTGTCACCCAGTGGAGGTCAGCCAATGCGATCAAGGGACGCTGATGGGTTGCCACGGCACTCAGGGGCCTGACAAAGGCCCCTAGGCCTGCCATGGTTGTATGTATATTAGGAATGGCCTAGTAGACTGCCTGTCAGTTTTACACTGACAGGTAGTAACACTTTGGTATACTAAATATGCCAAAGCATTATATCAAAGGATCGCTTTGTAAAGTCCCATAGTGGGACTAAAAAAATTAATATATTAAAATAAAGTTTATGAAAAAAGGTGCACAGTAAAAAAACATTATTTTATTTTTTAAACATGGAAAAATAACATTTCAAAATTCACATATATGATATTGCCGGGATCATAACGTCCCAAACAATAAAGTTAACACATAATTTAAATCACATGGGAAACAGCTTAAAAAAAAAAAACGCAAAAAAAAAAAAGTGGATTCGCATTTTTTCCACCCCGCCTAAAAAAGTAAATAAAAAAAAATGTCATCAATAAGTTCCATATACCCCTAAAATAGTACCAATGAAAACGACATCTCATCCAACAAAAAAAACAAGCTATAAAGATTAAAAAATAAAAAAGTTTTGGTTTTTGGAATGCGACGATGAAAAAACTAAATTGCTTGGTCATTAAAGAGGATCTGTCACCAGTTTATTCATTCCCTGTCTCCTAACTAATCTAATAGGCGCTATGATGCTGATAACTGTGTGATTTGTTGTTTTTTTTTTAATTTTATTATTTGCAAAGTTATGAGCATTTTTCTAAATATGCTAATGTTGCTCTAATAGGCAAATAGGAGGTGACTCTTTCTTTTCACTCTGGGCGGGGTAATGTTTTCTGTGTGACACTGTCCAATCACCATACAGCTTCTCCCCCTTCCCTGCCCAGCAACACAGCCTGATCTTAGAGTATACAGCTTCTAATCCCGAGTGTGTTTTCAACTGGTGATATCTCCCTTTGTGTCACAGCTAAAACTGCAATCATATGCTGTCATATGAAAGATTAGAATCTCCTTTTTCATATGAAGTGATCCCGCTTTCCTCCAGCCGCAGTCTCTCACACTGTGTGACGCAGCTTCATGCTGATAGGACAGCGTCAGAGGCTGTGAGGTAGCTCCACCTCAGGAGAATCGCTGCTGTTACCTCCCACTTGTCTAATAAAGGCTCATTTACATATTTAGAAAAAAGCTCATAACTTTTAAAATAATAAATGTTTTGGGACACAATTTTCACTAGCATTATCAGTGTGACAGTGCCCATTAGATTAGCTAGGAGATAGGACATTACTAAACTAGTGACAGAGCCTCTTTAAGGCCAAAATAGGCTGGTCACTAAGGCGTTAATTATTGCTCTGGTTTTATGGAATCAGAAATGCAATTCTCTTGTTTATGCTTCTTATGCTTTGGCTAATTTTAATTCAACTTCTTTACAAAAAAACTCAGGACCTCAGGTCACTTTCACATGGCAGTATTAAGGTTAATATTTTGCTTCAGTATTTGGAAGCCAAAACCCAGGGGAAAGTCCAAAACTTGGAAGAGGTTCAAATCTTTCCATTATACTTTTACTCTGTTTGTGCTTCACTCCTGTTTTTGGCTTCCAAGTAGTGATATAAAATACTGACCAAAATACTGCCGTGTGAAAGAGACCTAAGAGCAAAATCTAAGAGCAGTGTCAAAGAGATTATAGAGCTCCATGGAGCCCTTTCATTCCGGAAATCATTGACAACCTGAAAACAAAGATCTTCTTACATGCTTCATTTACATACCAGGAGATCATTCACTCTGGATTTCCCCTTAAAGAATTTGTTTCCCGGACATACTGGGGGAATCATCGCTATGGACCATAGATCAGTGGAGAATACAATTTTGACTCCTCTGCAAACTTCTTCATGAATTTGCTCCCCATATTTATATTAACATACAATGCCATAACTTTGTCTTCTTGTTTATAAATAAAAGGGCTATTCTGATGTTATGTTGCACTATGGCTGATAAGGTGCCCTAAGTAGTCTCGGAAACTTGCTACTTGTCATCACTTTTATTTTAGATGAAAAGGTATTACATGTTGCAGAAAGTCATTTTGTATCTCTTATTGAGAATTGTATGGATCTCACTGAAATTCAGATCATAGATATATATAAAACCTATTCTAGCCATAGATACCACCCTTGTCTTTATCTGAGGGCCACTCATTTTATTTAGTGTTTGGCACCCCCCCCCCCCCCCCCCAGTCTGTATCAGAGAGGTTGCAGCACGTATACAGTCACATTCTACTAAAGTCCACGGAAGATATCGAAACAATGAGCTGTTTCCATAACTTGTATCCACTATAATGGAGGGTGAATGTGCTACCAGCTCTCTCCTACAAACAGGGGCCACGGGCCACTATTCTTGGTATCAGTGGTTATCCCATTAGTAAGAGTCCCACAGATCAAACATTTACTGCAGAACCTATCAATATGCCATAAATATGTGTATCTGGAAAGCCCCTTTAACTGTGCTGATGATGCCCACACCAAAAAAACATGTCAGAGCTATATCTGGAACTCTATACAGACCGTTTCACAAATGAAATAGCAGAGCCACAGAGGGCACCTGAGCGTGGCCCCTCTGGCAGCCAGTTCGTAATCACTATGTCACAAATAATTAAAAATAAAGACCATGTGCATCGTGGAAAACAACCAAATCCTTTAAAATTTAGAACAGCTAGGCAGAAGTAGATGTGTTAAGAGCACAGACCTATAAATCAGTGTAAACTAAATGCAATACGACACTGAAATGTGCAATAATGCAGAATCTTGTAGTTCTTTTGAGGAATGCAAAAAAAATGAAAGTAAATAAGAAAATGAAGTAAAATATATTCTCATTGTGTTTTTATCATGAATATTATAAATGTGTCAGGTTTACCATGTGACCTGTTCACACGGCTGAATTTTTGCCGCTGATTCCGCCTCCCATTCATTCAAATGGGAGCCGGACACTTATTTTTCCCGCTAGCTGATTTTTTCAGCTTGAGGGAAAAAGAAGTGTCCTTCTCACTTTTCGGGCAGATTCCACCCGAACCTTCCATTGAAGTCAATGGGAGAAGGAATCTTTTTGCCAACAGCAGGAATAAAATAATTCCACGGCGGATTTTGCGGGGGGACCTGCCACGCAAAATCTGCAGTGTAAACTGTCCCTTTCTGTAAATAGCAGTTCTGGGGTCGTTTTTGGAAATTGCTCTATTAAATCTTTTTTAGTGTGTCAATTCCAATCTATCATCTCTACTTCTTTAAAAATGCACGTGTCAAATTGATCAAACCGACATTGTCTGTCAGTAACTGATTTGTAGTGTAACACACTGCCATGTTATAACACACCGCTATGAGTTTTTGTCCTCTTATATGAATCCAATATATTTATCTTTTGCTAAGAAAGGCTATACTGCCCAAATATATTATTACACTGCCATCCTATTTATTATTGCTATGCCAAGTTTAATTGGCATTTAATGCCATCATTGATTGTTGAATATTTTATACAACTTCCATTCATAATTTCCCCTAAATGCTAACTACTTGATATATTGCGCAATGTCAATGCTCTAAAATGAAAAATGTACTAGCTTTCTAAATATAAATCTCTGATGCTTAATTCTTACTCTTGCTCTGCAGCATTTCTTTTTACATTTAAACCCTGTATACAGGTCTCACCAATCTCCAATGCATAGTCAAGTTTGATGGACATTCAGTTATTCAAGCAAGATTGTTTGAATAGCCACGGGCAGAAAACTACAATTGCTTTTTATTTTTAGCTGCTTATCACTTTGCACAGATGTACTATCCCCCCTTCATTTTAGCTCTAGATTTGCTGAGTGAAAATAGACAATATGTAATTGTGCAGTTATTTCATTACTGCTACTCGCAAAGAATCAGCATTATATTAACTTCCTTTGGATTTTTCCTTGTAGTTTTTGCGGTATTTATACACCCGTTTCTTCTTAGGCTGCGTTCACATGGAGGAAAATCCATTTATTCTATTCAAATTCAATTCATTTCAATGGGAGGCAGAAGCTTCTTTTGTCCCAAACCACTATCCCTCCCTCCAGCCAATTTTATTGTAGGCACTATACATTCCTGTAGGTAGCTTTTTCCTGCCATCTGCCGAACCCATGTTTATCTATGAGACTAACAGATAGTAATAAGTGATAAATCACTCTAGCGAATACATTGCCACTTCTCTATTCTCTGCGTGCTTTGCACTGCTCCATCTGATGCTCGGCATTGTGCATGGTGATCTTAGACTTATGTGCAGCTACTCGGCCATGGAAGCCCATTTCATAAAGTTCATGACACACAGTTCTTCATCTGAGGTTCCCATACAGGGGCAGCTTGGAATTCTGTAGTAAGTTGTGCAGCAAAGGATAAGCAATTTTTACGTGCATCACAATTTTAGTGTGCATTACCGTAGACTACCGCCTTGTGGCTGAGCTGACGTTACTTCTAGATTCTTCCACTTACAGTTGATTGGGGCAGATCAGAAATTTCACAAACGGACTTGTGGCAAAGGTGGCATCCTATTACAGTACTATGTTTAAAGTAGTTGTCCAGGGAATACAAATATTTTTTTAAACATGTCACAATGCTGTACAAACATAAAAATAACCTCATCGCTCCACCGCCGCTCCCATTACACTGCTGCCTGGTCTCTCACCGGTCTCTACTTCATGCTGCACCGATAACATGTTGACATGTGACCTCTGCAGCCAATTACTAGCCTCAGCAGTCAGGAGGGTGTCCACATACTTTTGGCTATATAGTGTATTTATGCTGTGCACTGAACCAACTTGTGACAAAGATCATGCTGTATAAATTTAGCTTTTAGGTGCAATTTTTCTTTAAAGAGCATTTCCACCCAAATATTTAGCAAAAGTTTGCTAAATATTGTTTACCATCAGTTTCTCAGAAGCTATTGCAAAATTGGCAACCAATATGGCTGCGCTTCCTGTTGCCTCTTTTGTAAAAATAGCAGTCCCAGCTGCATAGAAAAATGCCACTCCTTCTTTATGTAAAACAAATCTAATGAAAAATGTTGATTATCACTGTAACTTCTGATTTACTAATATTATAATAGCAATCAAAGAGCAAAATCTTCTTTAATAACCCTTTCCCTGCCAAGAACGTATCTCATATGTCCTGGCAGGAAAACCCTTCAGTAGCCAAGGATGTATCTGATATGTCCTTGCTACTGACAACTGTAACTCAGGCTGGATAGGAGCTAGAGCTAGACGCCGCAGTCTGGAGGCTGTAAATGTCAGGATGGTGGAGTCAATAAACGGCCTAATTAGGTGCACACAGGCTGAAATGGGAGTTATATATATATATATATATATATATATATATATGGGGGGGGGGGGGTAACATGTTTAGTCAGTGTACAGGGATAAGTTGTCATCCTCCTCCTGACCATGTATGGCTGTGGAAGACCCCAGGAGGGAGAGTAACATGAACTTTTCTTCATGTTATCACCCCTCTCATTAATCAGAGAGCATACTTGCACTCTGATTCTCACATATGGTGGAGTCTTTTTTTATTTTTTTATTAAGAAAATGAGTAGTCGCTCATCTAATCACCCTTCCACACCTAATTTTGTTTTTATTGACTCCATGACCCGGATGTTTACGAGAGTCCAGATGGCAGCATCAAATAAATCACACCAAGCACTTGCACCACACACAAACATCAATAAAATATGTACATATTACACTGTCTTTAACCTGTCCGTATCCTGTCCGTACCCGATCTTTAACGGAAAATCTGCTGACTGCTCTTTTAGCGATACCCATTACACGATACCCATTACACGCTACAAATAATCACTAGACAAGAATGTATAATATTTTTATGATGGATGGGCAAGATTTCCGTCTGTCAGAAAACACATTTTCATCCACTGATGCCAGTACCTAAAAATTCAGTATTAGTTAACAGATTAGATTACGTTTAGGAAATTGCGATTTATTGATCAGGGTTAGCCTGTGTTCACATGTTGCAGTCAATTTGTGCTTTTTGATAAAAAATGTTGATAAATCTTGGCAAAATGGAGCTGTTTGTGGCATTTTTTTAAATCGTGGCAAAAAAATTTAATTTAATTGCAATGTGTGAACACAGCTTTAAGTTTTGTATAGGGGGATGAAAATTCTATACCTATATAATCCCCAATATAATTTGCATGCAAAAATTGGTTGGTGCAATCCTATGGTTTTGGTGTTTCTTTAACACACGCACCTGTGAACGTAGACCTGTGTGGTATGTATCATCTTCCCACATCTTACAGTAAATTTTTTTGCATAAGTCGTCTACTTGAACACACATTTTAGTCACAAAGTAGATTTTTCATCCTACTCTTAAAAAATTAGATTTTGGTAGCATAGTAGCGGTTTGCCGTGTGCAGTATGTATGTTTTTTAATAGATTTGTGAATGACGGACAAATATTACATGGCCTCTGTTTCAGCAGTTTTGACAGCACAAGCTCTTGTAGACGTATGTAGTACACAGTATATGAATTTTGGACACCTTTGCCTATTATTTTTACAGTGTTTTTATGTGTAAACCTCTGCTTGTATGTGAGTTTTAGGTGCAAATGTATGTTATAATGCATTTTCTTAAATTCTATTTGTCACAAAGATACGTGAAGGTTGACATGGCTGCCAATTGCATTTCAAGACTATTGCACTCATCAGGTTGTCTGCTTTCAGGAAATATATGGGTATTAGGTGCACTAACTTTTTAAAGTGTGTAATTCTTGTCACATTTTATACGTTTCCAGTTTAAAACCAAATTTTTGGTCTCTTCGATTCTAGTGATTTTAGGAAGATTTGTGCATGTAGATATAAACATAAGTGGTATGTGTGAACATAAATGCATACATTTGTGTGCATTAACTATGAAAATTGCACTTTGACTCAAAATTGCCTGACAGTGCCTTGTGTAAAAAGGGCTTAGTGCCATTTTGACAATGTGCCAGGTGTCTACTTTCAGAAAATAATTAGATATGGGGTCTTAGTATGAACCTTTATTTTAGAATTTAGGTTCTATTTGTACAGGTCAAAATTGTGAAAATTATCCTGGCTACCAGGGGTGCAAAATGTCCAAAAACCCCAGGCAGCAAAAGGTTTAAAGGAGTTCTCTGGGCATTTGATATTGATGGGCTATCCCAAGAAAAGGTCATCAATATCAGATCAGTAATCCGAACTTTTCACAGTTTACAGCAGGGTTGCCAACCTGCATATCAGAAATTTATGGACAACTGAGCTAAAAATCATGGACAGACCAAACTTTTTATGGACACATTACAAAATAATCGCCTGTGCAGTGTGCAGTGTTCTAGGAGTGACTCCCCAATCACAGCATCGCCTGTAGCTTTCCCCCGCTAACTTAGGTGATGTTTTCTCTGATTAGTCATTCACTTTCCCTTTTTTCTCCAACCGGCCCAGACCACTGTGACGACTTATTCCAACCACGACGTGTCTCTGCAGAATTTGACACACAGACATGTTGGCTTCTCGCTTTTCTAGCACCCTCCACACCTATACCACATCTTCTAAACTCATAATCCACAGTGTCCCAGACTTCAAAAATAATGATCTCTTAGTGCTCGACTCAATAAAAGTGTGCACCT